>NW_010201106.1:0-41741 GCF_000695765.1 Mesitornis unicolor
TGTGTGTGTGTGTGTGTGTGTGTGTGAGTTGACCAGATGAGCCTTCAGAGGTCCCTTCCCACCACAGCCATTCTGCGATTCTTGCACTTCTGCCTTGACAGCCACGCTACTGAAAAGGTTTCGTGAGGGCTCAACTTTAAAGAGAATCCTGTGATTAGCAGAGGCTTAGTTCTCTGCTAAGGATTTCTATCCTTTAGATTTACAGAGGGCCACTTGAAAAAAAAAAAAGAAATCTCAACGATGCAATGCTGAAACTATTTTAAATAACTCTAAAATTAATTATCTAAGAGCTCATGACTTAAAGGTTTTACTCATGGCTTCCAATGCTTTAGGCCATCAAAACCAGAAACAAGACTGGAGAGTTTATTCAGCTGTTCTTTTTAATGTACCTCATATGATATGCAAGGGGGAGAGGACAAATTACTTAATAGCATATCAGACTCTGCACTCTTTATTCTTGCACTTATATGCACGAATGACAATTGGTGTGGCTGTCCAGCAAGACAGGCTTGAGAAGAGATTAGAAACTATAATTCAAGATACCAATATTTGTTATTAACTAGGCCATCTAGGAAAGCTCCTAAAGTGTGTTTGATTTGGGGTGTGATTCTTCTTAATTCCAGGAATTTCAGGGACTCAGGGTAATTGTTAGAAAGGAGAAGATGGAAGTTATCTTAACTTTGAAGTTAGCTTTTGTACCACCTTAACATTTGCCTCCTTCAATGACTATTATCTTGCAGGAAGCAATCCTTTATATTTTCTCCAGTTCTCCTTGAAGGTGTAAGCAGCTGCCTTGTTTATAAAGAAGTTCTTCAGACTATCAAAACAACAAAAATACCTCTGTATTTTTAGACTTCGCTCAATTCTAAAATCTTCTATCCTGAATGCTATATTTTGTTTATTAACTGAATTTACAGGCATTTATTTATTTCAGAAATTCATTGGTGAGGAGCATTTAAGAAACACCAGCCCCCTCACATTTTACTTGTTACTGTACAAACTGATGTAGGATGCCATTCGGACGGGATTCAGCTGAGAGTCACATCTGCTCTAACTGTACTAACAGGCGACCGTCAGTCACCGAGCCACGTTGTGACCCACTGCATAGTCAATGCATTTCACAAAAAAAATACTTCTGGTTCATTGTATTCTAAATAGCTCCTGCAACCACTGAACAAACATCAGCGTATACAAACGTGTACTATTCGGACAGCAAGCAACTAGGACAAAAGAAAGCACTTTTTACAGACTAACAGAAATCATGACTGTAGCCTATTTAAAATAATTTTTTCTGAGTTAAGCAACTACCTCAGAAATAATTTGACTAATATATGAACGGTCACTAGGTAAACTAACAAAAAACCCCTCCACGCCTCCTTATTATTAAGCTTTTTAGAAGCAACTACTATATATCTTGCTCCGCATTAAAATGGTAATTTTCTGGAATAAATCTTAGCTGTTTCTTAGCTTTTCAGTATGTTTTCAGACTAATAATCAACTCAGAATCTATAAGTTATGAGACTTCAGAGGACACAAGAATCCTCCTATACATACTGGAATTTCATGGTCTTCCAAACTAATCTTTTGCACTGTCCTGTTAGTCACTGAAGAGCTGTAGCATCATGAGGGAGGGGGCTTGGGATGAGGCTGAGGAGAAGGTACCTCAGAGAGGAAAAAACCCAAGATTGTCAGGGACCTATTACTATTACTTGGTAAAATTGAAAATCTAGATAAAACAGAACATAAATTGATCTGATCAATCATTAACTGGACAATTAATTTTACAGCCTTACAATTTTGTATTGGGAAATCCTATTTCAGAACCAGCAACGCTGTAAGACAAAAAGAACACCAAGACCAAAACATAACATTTCAGCAAACTTCATATTTAGCATACTTTGAATTTTCTTAGCTACAACCAGATTTATTCTGTCAGAAATTGTATATGGTCTCTGAAGAACCAGTGCATGACCTTGCATCTCTTATGAGAAGTCACAGCTGTATTCCCACATTGACTGATAAAGACAACTGAACAGGAAAGCAGAGTCCCATCCCCTCTTCAAAAAAGGCCAGACATTTTAACTAATCTCGCTGAAAAAATATTTGCTGCCATAATAATGAAGCATTTCTGTCTTTTTATTACATGGTTCAAAACAAAACAAGTCACACTTAAAGTGCCAGACAACTTCATACTCTGATCCCAAGAGATGAAAAGGAAGAAAAAAACCCATGAGGCTTCACCATGGATTTCCTTTTAAAGGATAACGTCCTAGTGACACAGATCTTAGTACAGTCAGAATTGGGTTAGGTCTCAAAGAAGATTCAATCCAAAGCCAGAAGCTTTTGAAGTTGGGAAAAAATGTCAGATATAGAAATAAATTTTTGAAAAACAAAAACTAATCAATCAACAACACCAAAATAAATCCCAAAAAAGTAAGAAGATATAGGAGTTGTGGAAGCAAAATAGCTGGTTAGAAAAAGTATGGTTAATAAAACTGGGGGGCAGCAGGAAGGACGAACAAACTCTTGGTGGAAGAGCTGCTGGTTAACATGACCAATGTATCAGACTGATACTTTGAGCAACAGACTTGCCCAGAGTTAGCAAGTGGTCAGTAATATCTTTCCCATTGCACAGAAAGACCGGTCTTTTAAACACTGGTGTGATACTAAACAGACATCTTCCAAATCTCTGCCTAGGTAAGCAATTCAACTTGAAATGCAACGTTCTGTCCTTACTAATATTAAAGAAGTCAGCAGGACAAACTGCAAGTCCTGCTTCCACAGAGATAATCCCTCTTCAGTCCAAGTACTCTTTAGCTACAGGGCTCCACTTTTTCTGAAAATCTAAGTGAAAAATAAAATCTACTAAAAAAATCACTTCTGAATTCGTGTCAGGTACAGCTCAGCAAGCTTTGTCCCTCACACACGGCTCTGCCTTTCCAGCCCATAGCTCTGGCTTAACAAGTCTGCCTCTTTGCACCACATTCCAGGAAGGATTAATCTGGCCACAACGCAGTTTACTTCCACGCTGTTAAATGCTACCGGTCCAGCCACGTTGGGCCCATGTTTTCATCCTTTCTTCATGAGTGAGCTACTGAAAGCACCTCAAAAGCAGCAGCCTCAGGAAGAGCTTCACATTTCGTGTTTTTAACTAAAAAGATTTAAAGTGCAAAAGGCAACTGATAGGCATAAAGAGCTTAAAATCTTTGCATACAGATCTTAACCTTTCCTTGCCAGCTTTTGCATGGCTTCCTCAGCTCACACTAATGTTTCCTCTAGGATAAGCAAGGAAACTTGTACTGTTCACAGTGCAGCATCTCACAGCCTGTCAGCTTTAACAGGCACTCATCAGACTGAACTTAGATCATCTCCTAAACTCTCACAATCCTCTACCTCCAGCATCTAGAAATTGGTAAGCTTTACCTTTGATCTCTCTCCCCTACCATGTCAAAATGGGCACCTCACCAGGGCTGAGGTCAGGAAATCATCTCTTCAGAGCTGTATACACAGACACTCCCTGCCCAGACCACTGTTTCCTGCTCAGTTTCTTTAAACAACCCCTTCTTAACCAAGACCAGGAAATAACCCATCAAAAACAATTCCACAGAGACCTCTATCATACACATAAGGAAAAAAGCCAGCTATTTTCCCAAACTGTTCTAACAGGAGCCTCTGTTATTTTAAAATAGCAGGTTAATGCTCATTAGCTTAGTACTAATTAACCATCTTCCTATTCTACAGCTCACATGTCTGCGGTGTGCCAATGAACATCCCATCTGCATCAGGAGGGTAAGAGCAGACAACCCAGAGGATCTGCTGTCTCCTCACAGTACAGCAAGGGAGCCAAGCAACTTCTGTTGAGTGCAGTGAATGAATGCATCTGTGCTCACCCCAATCTCTTAATTCTAATTTTTAAGCCTCATTTAGGTTGCGGTTACCTCTTGGCACATGCTGTGTCCAGCTAGAAAAATGATTACTACTAATCCAAAAAAGGTAAAGTCCATTGAACTGCATGATAAGTATCCCTTGCGCTCCTGTTTCTTCCTAGCCTGTCCTGCAATTGTGTCCCAATCTGCCAGCATTAACACAGATACACAGCGGTATTTATTTGATGCCTATTCCACCAAGCTGTATTCACACTAAATCCTCCATGTGTATTTAATAAATCACACTAGTTAGGTGGGCAGGATTAGTTCCAAGTCACCTAATGACTATATCATGAGCTGCAGTATTAAAGGGATTAATATTAATCTTAGCCATTTCAATTCACTGCGAGAGGCCAGTCCCCGCTCCAACAAGAGCCACAGCAGGCAGCACAAGAAATTCTAAACAAGACCATGAAGATTAATCAGGGCTTCCTCATTCTGCCTGTGCGGCTTCTCTACCAAGATACAGGGGAGCGAATCCCCAGCAAAGACAGGCTCATAAATAAACACACAACACCACAAATACTTCGAGCAGCTGAGCCCAGCATAGAGTTGTTTTCACTCGCTATCCGCTTCTCCTGTAACCCAAACCTCTGAGCACACTCAGGAATTTGAAAGGCTTGCACAGCGGCCGATTTGTTTTCTTTCACATATAAGCACACACCTCATTACTCATAATAAATTACTAATTTTAAATGAGTTTGTGAAACTAACAGCTAAAATGAGCTGTGTTCACAGAGGATGAAAGCAGCCAGGGAATCTGAAAGAGTAACTCCTTGCACGGAGATTAAAAAAAGCTGTCAGACTCCAACAGATTTGACCTCCTTTACTCTTGGCAAGAATGATCACGACGAGTAGAAGGAGATCTTAAAAACTGAGAGCAAGCCCTTTCTACAGTGTTAGTGTTAAACTAAAACTTACAAATGCACTGATATAACTAAACAAACTGATTTTCTGACATAGTGCTGCATTTCGTCATAGCACCAGCAAAGATCCCAAAGTAAAGGTCCTGGCCTCACCTTCATGTAAGAACATCAACCATAGGCAATAGCACAAATATTCCAGAAGTCAGTCTCAGTCTACTGCAAATTTAGATGTAGTCAAGTGCTGAAAAAGGAGTAGCCTTTTACAGCTCACAGTTAATTCCGAGTGCTGCAGAAGCTACAAGAGTCCGTGAAACAGCTCTATCATGGAGACTAGCTGGGAAAAACCTTACATGGAAAACGGTGAGTTGAGTCAGCAATAAATATTCCCTGCCTTCACTGAAAAACTCTAGATCCTCAAAAGAAAAAAAGTCAGAGATGAGGTTAAAGTGGAGCACAGGCCCGTCACAAGCTATTAACAGCTCAGCAAGTCCTCCAGGCGCAACCGCAGCCTCCAAAACTGAGTGTGGGTACAGCGCGGAGCTGAACGTGGTATACCCACTTGGCAGCGAGTGGCTCACAACTGATAGAACAGGAAAGGATCGCTGCATTAAATATGACAGAGAATATGTCTTGAACTTGCGTTACGCTAACATGTAAGTGATGTGAGGGAACAACGCCAGCTTACCCAAGTTTATAAATTAAATGCCAGCAAACAGACTTAGAGTGGGACCACATCACACGCTGCTGAGCAGATGGGAAGGGAGCCATTAAGTGCACTGTCCAACTCTTCCAGAGGCAGAACAGAGCAGAGATGAAGTTGACATTTTCTGTATTTGTGAACAATCTGCTGTTCTTTCACATGAGAAATCTCTGGCAGCACTGAAGTGCACAGCTCACACTCCTACACCTGTTTGTCTTGTTTGGTTTGGGGAGTTTTTCGTTTGTTTTTAAAAAGGAGGAAAATTCAAGATTCAACAGGATGCAATGTGCACAGGTTTTATACTCCATTAGCCCTCAGTGATCCAAGAACTCAAGTTTCAATGCAGCTTTTAAAAGGTAAAAGTATGCTATGGGCCATGCAGCTAAAACCATTTCAGATGCTCAAGGAAGGACTTTGTGTAGTGGGTTATGGTATTTTGGAATGGATGGGATATTTTACATTCAAAATGTACACTCAGATGCAGGCAGACTCTTCAATAGGCAGACTCTTCTGTGTATTTTTCAGGATAAGTAACCAGATAGCAGATACAGCCACGTAAATGTTTAACAGCTTTTAACTCTAGAATGGCTGATTTTAAAACTGTCAATATATTGAGTTTGACACTCAAAACCCCACAAATCTGAAATATCAACCTCATTATTCAAATTTATTAGTAAAAACAAAACAAAACAGTCTGAGAAACCTGAAATATCTGTCCCCAGGTTTGAAGCTTTTACATTCATATTAAGCTATCCTGAAACACCACTATGGGTAGTCCAGTAGCAAAGTAACATCTGTCAAGCTTCTAAGGCTGCAATGGGCTAGAGCATTTGACATGTTTCAATCTATGCATACCCTTAATACTGACTGTGCAGACTCTAAGGCAGAGTACCAGCCAAAGAAAACAAAGTAGTAAACCTTACACTCTTGTGACCAAACGGGAGTCATTAGTTGTCTTTGCACATTTACTCTGGTCCAATCTGAAATACATACTCAAAACCTCTAGTCGCTCACTTTAACATTCTATTTCTGGCAGTCTTGAGCAAAGCTACTTTTAGAAGATGGGTTTCAGTGAAAGACAGCCATCCAGCTTGCAGTTTGAGCTGTGAAAGCTGTAAACTCTGGTAACTCAGCTGACACAATGTTGTCAGCAAGAAACCAGTTTTCTTCTACCTACCAAGTTTCGTTTCTAGAAGTGTTTGGTCTTTATAAACCAAAAGTAATAAAAAGCTATTACACATTAAAGGTATGATTACCTTCTGAGTTGTTTGTTTTCTGGGTTTTTAGGGTTTGGGTGGGGGAGGTGTCTTTTAAATGTAGAAAGCAAGCAAGACATTGAGAATAGACCCACCTACACTCAAACTCCCCCGCCACTGCCCAGAACACAATCCGAAACTTTCACCTTATTTGACAAAACCAATAAAAGCAAACTCTGCTTACAGATTCAGAAGCAGGGTAGATGGCACGGTATTTTTAGCACTTTGGCAGGGACAAAGACAGTCCCAGTACCAGACATTCTTGTAGTGCTAATAGGCTGCAAAACCCTCATACGAAAGATGCTATTCAGACCTGTGGACACTGTATAAATATAGGCGTATGTGAGAACTATTTCTGTGCACGATAGCAAATTTTTCCTCCCCATGAAGTCCTCTATAGATGAAGCCATTCTGCCTGCTGCTGTGTCCACAGTCCATTCTGCACACAAGGTCAGGCCCATCCAGTGGAGCTGCATCAGTCTCCTGGAATGCTGAAGTCCACATATTTGCCATTCAACATGAAAACTGCTTTTCAAGTTCAATCAGCTATAAATGTTGCTTTGTTTTAATTTTCCACTGAACTTCCTGGAACCTATTATCAGACTGTCAGGGATGTATATTTAGCAATGGCAACACGGCCTCTTTGCCGCTGCCCCACTGCTCATGTCACCTCCAATAAACAGAAAAACAATCCCCCAGCAAATGACACTTTTGCAGGCTATTTACTGCCAGTGTGAGGTAGTGGGCGAAACTGGAAGTGCAGAAAAGCCCTCATTTATTTTAAAAAAATGACAAAATAAAGCGATCCCTAAGGAGAGGGACAAAAGGGAACATTAATTTATCACTTAAACGTGAAGTCTCATCTACTGCCTTGAGCTGATATCCACAATGCTCTTAGTTTAAGTGAAAAGTATTTGTAGATAAAAGCTGACTCAGTGAAAATACTTGCCTCTTACCTCCGCAACTGTCTAAATTTTGGAGTCCTTTTAAATGGTAATGAATGAAATTACTGCATTTGCATAAATGATTACTCTTATGCAGTACTGCTTGAGCACTAGAGGTTAAAAAAAATAAGATGAAGTGTGGTTCACCTCCCTGATGAAACACTGCCTCATGGAGAAGGGTTCTCACTCCTGGTTTTGCAAAATAATTGAGCAATATCAACTTTTCTCCAAAGAAACACAAGACATCAGCAACTGGGAAAGGAACATAGATACAAAACTCGAACACCTAATGGATTGCAGTATATTCTAAGGACCCTTTATGACAGATGGCAAGTTACGTGTGTAACTAAGAAAAATAACAGTAATTCAAAGCACTTCAGAGGGAAAAGGAAGTCTGCTTCAAGAAACCAAAAAGTCTCTAAGTCCAAGTACTGAAAACCCTCAATACAGCTAATGTCTGTCTACATTAACTCTAGAGTGGGAACAACTAAGTTTAGCTTTCTGTTCTTCTATTCATGGTGATCTTCACTTGAGGCTTGAAAGCAAATACTCCCTTAAACCTGTGGAGATGCATAAAGCCAAGCTCTGGGATCTGAGATTTTACCTCTTTGCAGATGGAATCCCCAGGTTCTGCACAGGAAGGGAACACACATGCTGGTCATTTCTCATTTCAAGTCAGTATGAATAACTAAAGGCTTAGGGAATGAATAACTGAAAAGAACCGAATTGAAAAAGTCCAATCTTTACAATTTGGAGTACTTTGAATACCACGTTAGTCAGACAATGTATCAAAAGTCTCTATAAAACACCAGAATTACAATCGTTGCACCCTGAAACGTGCTTATTTTTAAATTTGGTAATTAACAGATTCTTCCTGAAATAATTTTCATTGGCACTGTGATTACAGATACATCAAAAAGGTATACAGCGGGGCAGTGCCACCTGTGCACCATAAGCTTCTCTCCTACTCAGTTGCTCCAGGAGACTTCTCCTCAAGGATCCTCATTCAAACCAAGGACATCCTTCATAGATTTAATTCTGTGTGTTCAAAACCTTTGCAACAGAAAAGGCCAGCCTGCAAAACCTGTAGAGCAGCACATTGAATTCCTTCTCCTAAGGCAATTCAAACAGGAATTGCAACTAGACAATCGACAAAGTAGCCACATGCAAGAGCTTAGAGCAAAATTTGTATGACTTTTAATGCACCAAGCCACTCGGCAGCTTCCTGTCACAAACAGCAATAGGCAGAAATGAATTAACAAAACACCTTTTTTATTAATGCTAACAGTTACTTTATATTTACTGCCTATTCTTCAGAGACTGGAATATCTTCCCTTTGTTTTGTGTCAGAGCTAGTTATGGACAAATAAAACTTAAAAAGCAATACCAGAAAACTTTCTTGACCGAGGTCACTTAAATTAATAAAATATAACCTATTAGACAAGGAAAAAACAAAACCTGAACACCTGCACTTGTGAACTAGGGTGAATTAAGCTGAAAGGTGAATCAAGAAGCAAAAGTGCATTTATGACCTGAAAAAGAAAGTTCTTGTCATCGAGGGATTGTGATAAACATCTCCCTGAAAGCCAGTTCTTGTGACACCAGAAGATGATAGCTCTGCTATACTTGCTTGACATACTTTATCTTAAAGGAATAGATAAGGTCCTGCTTTTGCTGAGGAAGAAGGCTGACTATTAGGAATAAAAAACCCTCTCAAACTCAAGCTGAGGACTGCTGGGGCTGGTAGTTGCACTAACAGATACAGAGTGACTCAGTGCTGAGAATTTCTGACAAGCAGGTACTGAACACCGGATAGGCCAACACAGTGCCAGTGGCCAGCCATCTTCTCAACAGGGAGTTGAACAAGTCAGACTGTTTTCCACTTCCGAAAAGAACCTAACAATTACTGTAATAAATGCGTGGGTGCAAGTACCTTGAAGACAGAAGATAAAACATCCATTAAACATTAAAATGTTGCTACACGGAAACATCACCACCCTCAACAGAAATACTCATCAGCCTAATTTTAAGCAAACACCCAACTGCTTTCAGAACAAGGGTAATATAATGTAAGTTCCTCGGGGCTGGAATTTATGGCTTTACATAGCACCTGGGATGACAAGGCCTAATTTCTAACTGGGTTCTTTGAATGGTGTAACAAATTAAGTACTAAGAACATCTATCAAAAACATATACAGCACGGTACAGGAAGACCCTTGTAAACATTCATACCAGTGCAACCAGATTAGTAAATGGAAATTCTACATGAACTCTGAGCAGAATCTCTTTCCACCTTTCAGATAATTTATAGCTTAATGTCAGCTAAACATAGTAACTAATCCCATTTGTCCACTGAAAGTAAATTCTTGGCTGCTCTTCCAACGTCATTGCAGACATTGCTGTCAATCCCCGAACTGTGGCTTGTCCAATCAAAGTGTCAGCACTTACCTGCTGCTCAACACTTCGGACACATGGGCTGTCACATCAGTCAGTGAGTGATCAGGCGCAGAAATCAGACAGAGCTTTCTCTTGACGACCAGACATGCTTAGAGTCTCCAAAGCCTACTGTTTATGACAAAGCTGCGATCATCTTTGCAGGCATTTGGTAAGAACAGGCGAGTGAGAACAGCAATAGCTGCAAAAAACACCACTCTCCTTCTTTTCCATAGGTACGTGAGGAAGGTAAAAAACGCTAAACAATCAGTCCAAGGATCAAGAGTCCTCTGCAGACTCACAGTGGAAGTAAAAAAAAAAACAAACCACAAAAAACAACCAATAAGAATGACCACATTGAGCCTGAATTCCCACTACAGAGTCTAAATCCAGGGATGAAGGAAGGAATCGTTCTTGAAATATGACTGGTCTCTCTCCAAACGCACTTTAGTTTTTACACCAAGTGCAATACATCAACTGCAAAATGACAGCAGAAACAAAATAGTATCATTCACCTTATAGAGACTACTGAGTAGCTGAGAAATAATTTTAAATTTATACCTGTGTTTTTGGAGGTTCAGAAGGTAGTCCTGACATTTAAATCTTTCACATGCTTTTTTTTCCTTTTTTCTTTTAAGCCACTTCTTCCCTGCCCACGGCTGCGCATGAATCAATGAATGAGAACTCATTCAGAATATATATTTAGCATTTCCAATGCTTCCAGCATCTTGTGCTGTGTGCTGGGTTTGTCTTTGCCAGGTAGGGGCCCATACAAGTCAAATAGTGGGAAGAAGACACCACCACCTTGTCAAGACTCTGTTCCCTCAAGGAGCCCACAGCCCCAAGGCGGCACTGAGCAAATGCAGACAAGTTTTACACCGTGCTATTTCTAGCTCACACGAATCACTTCAAAACCAGTAACATGGCCCCAATAAAACAGGTCCAGCCATTCCAGTACTAAGTTTATCAGTAATCATGTCAAAGCTCCACAAAACTGTTCTTCCCACCACAAGTGTGAAAAGCCTATGCCAGGATGACCTTAGATTGTTTTTAGCTCATGAGTCAAGTTTGCCCAGTGCTGTCATCTTCTAATACAGAGCACAAGCCTGACAGCAGGAAATTACTCCAGAAGGCACAGCTGTTGCAGAGTCCAGTCTCCATCTTCCAGCCATGAGAACTACTTCGATTCCTCCTTTGATCAACATGCCCAATGACTAAAAAAGGACGGTGCCCCAAATCTGCTAATAATAAAGAAATTTCCACCACTCACATCTCCACTTCAAAGGCAGAAAAAGTCTATGGAAGAATTGTTACTTCTCTATTCATCTGCTTAGGAGCTCAAGTCCTTAGAGACTCACTTCTCTAGCACTGTGCATTCACAGAGCTGGACCAACAAATCCCATTCAACAGTCCTAAAGGCTCAGAAAAATTCAGTGTAGTGCACCACAACATAACACAGGATAATAACTGGTCTTCACAACAGAAATATTTTAGGGTAAAAGTGACTGTCTGCAAATCTACACTGCTATGAAGACTTGATGCTACTGGGATAAGAAGATTATTAAAGGTTTACTGGAATACTAGCCAGTATTCCAGAAAAAGTACATTCCACTGCCCCCAGCTGTCTTCCAGTTCCTTTCTCTACAAGAAAAAAAAAACCAAACCAAATGACAACCTCAGAGAAAGAGGAGAGCAGAGAAGCACGTATGTCTGAACTTCATTTTAATCTCCTGTTCTTCTCTCAATGTGGCTAAGTTAAAACATAAAATGAAAGTGAAAAGGAAAAACTGCCAGTGAAGAAACCCCTTCTCATTTCAATTTATTTCAACATGCCACATACAAAAAGCCAGCTCTGCAGTTTGACACCAGGTTAGATCCACAACGGGAACGTTAACTGTGTGCTTCAATTCCCCTTTTTTTAAAGCGGCAGCAATGCTTCCTCTCTCCCACTTCGTGCTACTTTTAACTGAAACACGTATGCACGCTCAACACTTAAAAACAACTGGCCTAACCATACTTCTGAGAACTACCAATGTACAAATAATATTATTAAAATAAATACATTAAAGCAGCAGCTCTCACTTTGATTTAATCAATAGATTTCAATTAGTCACCAGATTCCTGCAGCTGAACCATGGTATAGGGAATAACTAGTCCTAAACGTCAGAGCCATAGATACTCCAGGATTCAGAAGCAGAACTGCTTGGATGTATGGGGGGAAAAGTAGAAGAAAATCCATTTCCCGGTTCTAGTTAAAACCCTCTAAGTATTCCAGAACAGGAGGCATTCAGTCTCCTTCACAAACAAAGTGGACATCAGAGAAAAGCATTAATGTACGATTTGATGACCCACCAATACCTACTCCATCATCTCTCCTCTAAGGGAGAGGAAGGGATGCAACCTAATGAATAAGAATGAGACATTCATTAGGCTTTTGTTTACACATTATTATTCAATACTAACTTTCAGAATGGACTATGATAAACAGGAGGAAAGTAATCTATACATTATATTATGCAGAAAAGCTGCTGTGCTTTAAATTCACCTTCTCCCTTAAAACAAATTAACATTTAAAGTATAGATAAATTTTTACCAGGGAGTAAAGTCATTGCTTACAGAAGGGGTTCAGGGTGGGGGGAAATTACTTGCACACAATACAACAATAGTGCAAAGATAACAGAAAACCGGGTATTTTCATGCATAAATAAACACATTATTGTAGTACCCTCTGCATGACTTGCATTTGAACATCTAATTTACCAATAATCTTTAAAAATCTCAAGGAAGAGTGGAAAAAAGAACACCTGTAGAATTCTAATTTAGGGGCAAAAGTACATCCTCATCTTTACTTTTACACACTGTCCTTCATCTCACACTTTACCCTTCATTTACTTCGTCTGCCTACCAATACATGCTTGGTGCTAGAAAACAACTCATCAACACTACAAGACTAGAATGAAAACTTAATTCTACTTCCTGCAGGCTGCACAGAGGGAAACCACCAATTCTGCATAGAAAAATCAAAAAAATAAAATTAGGAAGATACCCTTAATCAGTATCAGGACTGCTGGTCTCAGCCTCTCTTCTCTCTCCTCCATTTCATAATGCCTATTATCTAACTGAAAAGGAAAACTTTGATCCTAATGGTTTCTGACACCTGATGAGAATAAAGGAACACAAAGGGACCTGGTGATGTGTTATTTAACGCATGACTGTTTTAATAGGGCTGTCTAATTTTTGGAGACACAGGGCCCATATCCAATGCCCCTTACAGCAACCCATCAGCTATTTGCCACGTTCCATTCCCCACATCACACGACTGTGTTATTGGCCATTCCTGAAGGTTAGTTTAATCAACTTCTGTATGCTACGATCATTTTCTGGCTTAGAAAAGGTTAATTAGAGGCAGAGCTAAGAGCAGAAAAATATGCCATATTGCAATATTATGCAATTTCTACTCTTCACAAAAATCTCAGAACTAAGTACGAGTTACAACCAGTTACACGGTATTACTGTATTCTTCAATCTTGTATCTCCCAGTGCATTGCATGTTGGTGTCCTTAGCCGATTTTCTCAAATATGAAATTTAAGACAGACTGCCAAGGTGATTTTTCCAGTTCCCATTCATATAAATTTCAATTCACCTAAGCATCTTGTTGGTGGCTATATCCAAAGTCCTTCACACCCATTTGAAATTTCTGCATCGTCAGCTGCAGGGAGAGCAGTGGTGACCTCCAGTTTTGTAACAGGTTACCTCCACTGGTGTGACTGCCCACACCTTGGGCTGCAGAAGCTTCTGGTCACTAAAGGACAACTTCTTTATTAAAAGCTACTTTTGCCATTTGTGCCTAGGCTACCTAGATTCCCTATTCCCAAGTTTGAGAAAGTCATCTTCCATTAAAACCCAGCTCATCTAAAGACAAAACTCCAAAATCACCATTTTTAATGAATTTCAATGTAAAGAAGCTTAATTACAAATATACAGAAATCCCTTCTATACTCAATACCTTACACATTCACAGAGGACTTACTGAATTTCTTGTCACAGAGGAAACCAACTAAATCCTATCCTTCTGTTTAAAACTTAGTCTTAAGTAGGAAACCAAAGCCAGTAGTCCGGACAAAGCTGACGTGCTGCAATTATTTGGGGTTGAAGAGAAGGCAGAAAAATTTTTACTTGCAATAGTAAGGTAGTAAAATAAGTACTTTTCTAACACAAACTGGTCCCCCACATTTCAGTCTTTAAACTGGATTTTCCTCTAGAGAAAAGCAAGACCTTCCCCTCACTCCACTCTCCCCAAGGTGACTCATGCACAAACTTCAAAAATTTAAATGCCAAATTTGAAACAATTTTTATTGTTCTGTAAAAAATGTATTTTTTCAGGTAGCTGTTTGATTGCTTCTCCTTACCACCAAGTCTAACTCTTATCATATAAAGGTAAAACCCAAAACTCATCACCAAGTAATCTGCCTGACCGATTCCATGCTTACTATTCCTAATACTGACTGTTCAAGCAGATACCATCAACCAACGTAAAACTAAGCTATTAAACTAAAAATTGAGAGAAGATTGTCAACATGAACAAAGACAAAGAATGATTAAGCCAGATTTGGTTACCCTAGAAATTATTAGCCCGTGTGAACGTTGAAATTTTTGTTTGCTGTAACTAACAGCAGATGAAATACAAGCGCCATCCAGAACCAGAGGATGCACAACACAGCAATCAGCCACATCTCCTTTCTAATACAGGCAAGTAGCCAACAGTGCACATGCTAAGATTAAAATGTGCTACAGAAGAACAGAGACCCTGTTTCACCATCGCTTCAATCAGCCCCAATCAGAACTATTACCATTCTCATTTATGCTGCCACCGAAAACCTGTACAGCAGACCAATTGTCAAGCGGTTGCCACTCAGCCTCTTGCAAACTCTACTGGTCAAAGTTAATCCAGCAACACAGTGGCTGCATTTCAGAAGCTGGTTTTGTATCCTACACAATGCTTCTGTCAACACTTCAGAGACCCCAAACCTGATTAATTACATTTGTCTGGGACCCTCCATCTACCCAGCGTATTGTTGAAAGCTGCTGAAGTGGGACAACAGTTGCACCCTCCGTCACACCAGGCATAAGCCAAACTTGTCATTCCCTGTTTAAAGTGCCATTAACTGGCCAGATTTACAGCTCCTAACCAGCCACTGCAAGGCAGCTCACTGTAATGACTTCTATTAATCACTACAATTTGCCCCAGGCCACATGGAAACTTGCAGTCTTTTGCTCCTTCCAGTCCAGGTTACACAGATAACATTTCATCTCAAAAGACTACCTCTCTGCTCTCAGCCACAAGTCACTTCAAAGCCCACACAGGCACCAGAATTGCCTATTTGTCTGTTTCTGGTAGCATAAGCAGTACCAGGAATTATGCTATCATTCCAATCATTTGATTTATGTATAGAAATCAAATTTTCAGGTATTAAAAAGGCTTAAAAAAACCCAAAGCAAACAAACAAGAAAGACCAAAACAAACACCAAAACTTTAAAAATGTGACCTTCGGTGTTACATGGGTGGCTTAAAAGAAAATCCACCACTGTCCTTCCTACACCTGGTCATTTACCAGAACATGAATCGTGGAACATCATCCTTTAAGCAGCAATTTACACAGTGACTGCACACTACATTCTTCTTCACAGACGTGTATTGCTAACAATAGAAGGGATCCATCAATGTGATTGAAATTTCAAAAAGGAAGAGAAATGCAAGAAGTCCTTCAAATGCCTTAATCAGATGTAGGTTGTCTCCAAACAAGTAAGAGAAGTGACCAGGATGAAGGCGGAGATGAGTCAGGTCAGGCAGCTGTCATCAGTCTCCATCGCTACTCAAACACCAAGGAAACCTTCCCATCGATCTTTCAAGGGGCAATGGGTGGGAGCGTCATCCCAAACATTTTCCAACGAAGACAACAGTCAAGTTACTCAAAAAAGATAAATTAAGTAGGCAACTCATTGAAATCAACTGCATCCCACTTTCTAACAAATTAACAGATTAATCCTTTATGTTTCCAGACAGCTCATTATCCATACAGAAATCTCTGTCTCTCATGGCTTATTTCAAGTCACATCTGGCCTATATTATCAGCACAATCAAGACTCTGCAGGCCAGGTTATCTACACAAAAGCTAATTACATCTTGTTTTGTTTTAATTTTATTCATGTCTTTTTAGTTAGCCATTACCTTAATACTCAACAAATGCTCTTCCCCACCAGTTTTCTGAGGCTCCAGAAGGCTGGATGGAACACATTTAAATTGATCATTGAAAAGAAAAAAGGAAAAGCCTCTGAGATACCAAAATCTCTTAATGCAATCACCAAGAAAGACAAGCTTTATGCACTTAACTTCCCTTCCCTCTTGTTCTGACTGATTGACCTTATGTTTAAAATTGCTATGTGGGTCAAACCCCTCTGAAGGTCTGGCTTGTCTATAAAGCACCAAGATTAATCTTCAACAGATTCCATTACAGTCCATTCAGCTATTCTAGCAATGCTGCTTGAACACACTTCCTCCACAGAGCAGGTTTTTTTCCAAGGTGGTGTTAGCGGTCTTGTTATTTTGAGAAAGCAGACTATGTCCTTTTCTTGAGCCCTCATACCCAACCCTTCTTGTCCTGGACAACGTGGAATCCAACACAACCCAACCCTCCAAGAATGAGGGGTATAAACACAGCAGTACAGTCACTAAGCACAGTGATAAGCAGGCTTCCCTTTCCTGGTGTCAAGCACAACTCATCCTTGCCCACCACATTTTTTCACTTAGCAGCCAAAAGCCATTTGCACAGGAGAGGTGATGAGTTAACACATTATTTTAAGTGGTTGTCAAAACAGTTCTTCAGTAGCCAGCCTTTAAGTGAACCTCACTTGGCTAGCAGACAGCATACTAAATACTTTGGGCCATCACCTTTCTGCTTCAGAACACCAGGCTCAAGAATGAAATAGCATTGAGGCCAGTCAGAAGTAGGACCTTTTTCTAAACAGGAGCAGGCAGGCACAGCCTCAGAGCTCAGTCCCTAGGATTTTAAACAGCTGTTCGCCACCCTCATCATGAAGTGGACAACTTTGGAAGAAGCAACCAGCTAAGCAGCTAAGCCTGTACCTACTTAGCCAACTTACATCTAAGGCGGTGCAGAAAATCTTGGCTAGCTGCAGAACATCTCTAGAAAAGGGTTCTTAAGCAAGGGCTTAAAAAAAAAAACCAACAAAAAAAAAAACCAAAACAAAAACCACTGTAACATTTTTCTTTCTTTTTCCTCACACCAGATCACAGTCTAACCACTTCTAGTATCTCAGGTGTGTTAAATCCAGTAAACGTACTAAGTCATGAAAACGGCTCCTCCCCGCCCCATGCTTCTGCATCAATACACAAAAAGCCCACAGGAAAAGCATCCTTGAGGTAATCTACATTGTGCTGTTAGCTGTGATGGAAAGGGCCTGAAAGATGCAGGTTTTGAACATACTGCGTATCTGCACTGCCTGAGGATGTGTATTATACTGGCAAAAATTTAGCATGATGAAAGTTAACAAAACTGCTTTGCATGTAACTCTGCACAAAACATGCTATGCAAGCAGAAAAACTTCTGCACGTCTAGCAATCCATATAATAAATTTATACAAACACAGTGACAGTGGTTTAGGGAACACAGTTCTTATTTATAACTAGTGCAGATGTGCCTACAGATGTAAGCATCACAGGTAAGCTTGAGGAGCAGAGAGACTGGCTCTGGAGAATCCTGCTGTGATGAAATAAGCCCTCAAGATTCTGCCCTGCCCAGACTTTACAGCTCTCTACTCCACCTCCTGCCAAAATTATCAACTCCTATAGTAGACTTAAACAAAGGAAGCATCTGGCCACTCCACAACCACCTCAGTATGAACTACAACAGATGATAAAAAGGCACAACCCCTGACCATTATCCCTACGTTGACACAATTTTCTTTAATGAATAATTACACAACAAAAACTTCACCCTGCCAGCGTAGCATTTTGCTCAACGGAATGCTTTACAACACTGTATAAAACACCACAGAGCATGACTTGCCAGATCTCATCTGTCAACTGCCTTAGTCACTGGAAGCTATTCTGAGTAATAAAAGGAACCTCCCCTTCCTAAACTTTTTTCCTTCACACACACTGAAGAAAGGCAAGGATGAAGACTTCACAGCTAGGAATGCCTAGGACTAGCTCTCCAAGGAGCAAATCACCGTCAGTCATCCCTAAAGAAAGGGCATACCTAGTCTTTACTTACCTCCCAAAAATAAGCAGCACACCACATAGCTTTTTCAAAGCTGAGTTGCATGTAACTGTATAAAACCAAACTAAAAATAACTTCAAGAGGATTTAACACTGGGGACTCCAATACTTCATTGATTGGATCAGAACAGAAAAGGCTCGAAATGAAGTATTTTGCTGTCTCAACAGAAAGGACTAGTACAAGATGAGTAAATGTGGTATGTTCAGATATGACAGCTGTTCATCCTCGAGCTCTGTGCCCAGGAAGCACCCAGGACAAGATTCAGGACACGGCTCCACAGCTATGAGGACACCAGCCACCCTGTGAAGCCAGACCCTCAATGACACAAGGAGATGCAAGATCTACCACGGATTCCCTGTGCAGTACCAAGGGTTAACGTTCAGATGGCGGGTTCAGTCCTGAAGAGATGGATCTCTGAATTGAATTTAGCTTCAGAAGGCTTGTACTGAGCTTTATGTGCTTCTGAATCCTGGGGTGACTCTTGCTCACTAAACGCCGATATTTGTATGAATAAAAATGAAGGGATTTAACAAATCTTGTTCCTGCACACAGTTGTCAAAAAATCTGACCTTTAGAACAGGAAAAAGAGGGGGGATTTAAAGGTTTAAAGAATAGGCAGTGGCTGCCTGATGTATAACAAACCTTTGAAAAATTATGAAGCAGTGAAAATCCCCTACAGGTCCCAACAAAATGTGTCCAATTTGCATTCCTGCAAGCCTTCCATACACACCACTCTGCTCCTGTGTGTACACAGGCAAATAAATCCCTAGGAATAATACAACTGGGACCTGAATCTGATCTCAGATATATTATTGCTCCAGAGCTCCATTCCAGTCTTCACAAACAGCTTTTTTTGTTCCAGATAACTAAATCAAAGCACTCCTGATAAGCTTTCAAAGAAGGGAATGTGAGGAATGGTTTAATGAATGTTACAACTCAACCTATTACAGACTACAGAGCATTACAGAAGACAAGGGGTAAAAAAAAAACCGCACATGACACCCCACTTCTGTAAGTTTCATAAATTCAAATCCAGAAGCACCTGCCTTTCTAAGCCCCTTTATATTAAGCCCAACAAAAACTCAGTGCTGACTGTGCAAAGGGACATAAAGAACGGGAAGTGAGAAGAACTGTGTCAGACAAATACAGGGGTTTTCCTATTGAAAGGTTACACTAGTTGGAAATTTCACACAGAAAGATTAGAGTCTTAATGGGCTTATATGGGAACAGACAGCAAAAAAAAAAAGCATAAACAGAAAGCAAAAGAGAAAAAAGGAACATCAGTCATGGAAGACAAAGCAAAAAAAAATATCTGGACAAGCATGCTCTTTCTGCAGAGCAGCTTCTGCAGCATTTACATTTGGCCCCAAGTGCTGTCTGTGCACTGCAAGAAACTCGGGCACCTTCTGCGGGTACAAAACTTCAGCTATGCATGCATAGGGTACACTTGAAAAGTCTGTGTTCTCGGTCCCAAGTCTTCCCTTGCTTTCACTGCTTTTCCTATCTCTAAGCATAAGTGATTCTTCTCTCAAAGCCATATGCAGCACAAATATTTTAAAACAGCCTGTTGTAGCTAATAAAGTTCTGTGCAGTTTAAGTTTGTGGGCTTAGACTGAAAGATTAAGTTAAGCTCACAGTTCAGGTGATTTCTGTGAAGTGGAATTTCAGCTCAGAAAATACCAGACACTAAGGTGTCTCACAAGGGCAACGATCATCTCCATTCCCATACAGGTTACCACCTAGAAGGTGATCAAGAGGAGGTCAAGAACAGAGTAACTATGCCTCCACTTAGGTTCTATATACCTACATGTCCCTGTTTGCTCCTTTTTTGTCATCTTATTATGTGCATTCCTGTCCCAGAACTAGTAGCTAAAAAAACTGTTTAAAGGTTTCAAATGAAACAACTATATTATTCATAAAATTTAAAAACTGGTATTATCAGAACAGTTCAACAATTCAGCATTTACTGCCAGTAAATAAGGCTTAAATACCATAAGCTTTCAGTATTACCTAGACAGTTGCAACTAACTGCTGTAGAATGCAAACCAGTTATACTTACAGAGATTAAATATTTCCTATTTACATGACAACACCTATCAACACACCTAGAGCAGAGCTACATGTAATTCTACAGCCATCCTGAATAAATCATCATGCGCACACATCCAGAGCAAAGCCATTCTTATCCTGGAACATTCATATCTTCTGGAGCAGTGGTCCCAGAAGAAATCCCTGCAGAAAAAGCTTCTGTAGAAGGGTTTTAACTATTCTGGTCACTTACCTCACAGCAGCACATCCGGAAACTTCTATAATTGTGCCAGAATTGAAGTCTCTGAGCATTTTTGTGGTTTTCAGTTATTACCAAATCTTTCTCTCTCCTTTCCTTCCAATTTTACCTAGCACAAATTACCTACTATTATTCTTCCTGCTTCAGCTTCTGATCCACATTCGGTTCCCTTGCAATGCTGCAGAGCACTCCATGCAAGAGGTATGTAATGGCCAAAAATAAGCAACAGAAACCTTTCTACTGCTTTAAAGACATTTAGTCATCTTTCTCATTGATAAGTCAAAGAAAACATTATTTTTCACAGACTACAAATACTTGGGCTTTCCATTCACACGTCTTCACGTTCAGAATCATTAACTGTTTGTCAGAAATTTAAACTCTGCTAATACACCGATACTCCATTTTTTACGCTTCTTCAAACTAACATGCCTCGTGTGTCTCACAATACTACTCCATATTTCATTGCACATAATACTTTACAATTTCAAAGCCCTTTACAAATAATCTCCTTGTGCTTTAGTCCTTCTAGATTTCTTTCAAATTTAAGTAACTGCAATTCTTTTTAATATCACGGTCAGGTTCTTTTAATACACTTTTAATGTACTGCAGACAGTCTCAGCTCCTTGCCTTTAGTTCACAGCAGAACTCTGCCATTTAAAAAAATAATTAAATATGGAGGGAAAGAACAACATCCTTTTATTAAATTCTGGTAGACACATAAGCAAAGATAATATATTCTGATTATATGCTACGCTTGATTTAATTTCTGTTGCTAGATACCTGATTTTAAAAGTAGTTTGTTGCCATACATACTGGCAGCTGATGCACAGAAAAACAAGTAACAGTTTGCCAGTACCAGATGATCAGACAACACAGGTGTCCTTTGATGTGAAACTTCACCTGCAACATGAAGTTCCACTCTTTCAGTTTTATTCCAGGGTGAGCCAGGCAAAGGAAAAATAAACTGGAATAAAGAACTAGATTAAAAGGGCTTTAAGGAACAGAATCTCTTCAGCACCTGAAGAGAAACAGGGACTTCTAAGAGGCAGACTTCAAATCTCAGTTGCTGGAAGCTGAAACACCTGGGATAAGAGGCATGCACACAAGCAATAGTGCTACAATAATATGAGCACAGACTTTTTTGTTTTTTCTTTAAATGTACTGTTCCTTCTGCTGAGGTTTACATGGCAAAAGGCCTAGCCAAGTCAGGTGCGCTATGTAGCACTGCTAAGAAATGGAGTAACAAGTCTGGAGTCAGCTCCGTGAATGAGAAACGGTGAGGTTTTATCCTCGTGTAAGTCACAAAAAGCAGCACAGTATTTGGACCTGGTGCAATCAAAAGAAATAATGAAGTAATCCTGAGGGCTTACAAATATTTTTGAAGAACAGTGTACATTGACAAAACAGTTTTCTCTCTACACAGTCATGCAAGTTTTAGTCAAAAAGCACAGAATCCCATATCTTATCCTACTGCTTGCAACTACAGAAAGCTTTTGGACAGCCTCTAGATTGAATCAGTTGCATACCCCAGCAACGACTATTTCTTTCCTATATACCAAAGAAAATTCCAGTATCAGTTTAGCTATTCAGACTTCTGAGGATAAAAATTGAAGCCTATTACACTAAAGTTTGCAGGGCCGATTTTAGAACAGACTCATCGCTCAGTGAAAACGTTAGCATTCATGTAACACTTTTACAAGTACAGTTATTTACCCCCAACGTCCTTGGACACAAATTCCCTGCCTCCACATTCGTGTGGTATGCTGTGCACCTGTTGGTTGCTAACCCCACCCCAGACACAGCCACACCACAGGGCAGCAGGCTGAGGGCTCGCTGTGGTGTGAAGCAGCATGCAGCCTCTCAGGACAAGCTGCAGTCAGTAACTAACCACAGGCAGCTACCGTGCACAAAATTGTCAGGGGTTCCATCGTCCATACATTCTTGGGCACTCAGGTGAAAAAAATCATCCCACTGAATTAAGACTATGCTGCAAATGATGTAGATGAAGTTATTCCATGCTTTAGGGAGAGGGAGAAAGCGTAGTCAGCTATTACTGATGTTTAAGTAGAGGGTTTTCTTCCTCCAAACCATAGCCATGTCCAGCTTCCCTTGATAAAGTTCAGAAAGTCTGTAATTTACTGTTCCATCTTCTACTGCTTGCATTTGTTAAGACTTTAATTGTCACTGCCCATGCTTCTGCCTTTCTGTATAAAATACAGCCCACATCCTCCTACGCTTGCATGGATTTCTGCAGGCTACCCTCTAACACCATTGGTTCAATTTCCTCCACAAACAGTGTAATTTGTGTTGAGACTTGAATCAATATCACAATGGTTCAAGAAGCTTTGTGCCTTTGCCAATCAGCTCTTGCTGGAGGAAAGCCTTGTAATTGGCTTTTTCTATCCCTGCTCATCTTCTACACATCAACTGCCAACAAAAGACAAGAATTTTAGAATATGGGTTGTCAGCCCATTTTCAAGGGGGGGTGAGATGGTGGGTTTTTGTTTGGGTTTGCTTGTTTGTTTGTTCATTTTTTTTCTGGAACCACGTGGGCTAGAAACAATTTTGCAAAAGTCAGGATTCTTGAGTATTACCACGTTCTGAAACTCTGGGAGTTAATTTTCACATTTCATGTCCTTACCTATTTTCAAAGGGCTTAAACTACAACAAAGTGTGTGCCATTACTATTTAAACACCGTAAGATACATTGGTATCAATTATTTATAGCTACTCCTACCGATTTCACCATTCCTGGTAACGCTCCCACCGTAATAACTTACAACAACAGACTACAGCAAGTATGCCAGATCTTGCTGGTACCTTAGCTACACTGAAAGAAACAGGTAAGTCTCAGAAACAGAGGAAACTGTTATTCAGACAACGGACAGACAGCACTTCCTTTCCCAGAACAATCCGTCTCCTGCCCTGACAACCCGTTTCTGCTATATTTACCCGACCAAATTTTGCCAGTGCTATATTTCCAGATGCACTTGAGCCATATGTCCCTGTCAGTCAGCCCAAGCACAGAGGAATCTGAGGAGAGAACAGCTCGCAGAAATCACTACATGTTAATCCATGCTTCCTCTCTTGCTTGCCTTTAGAGCTAAAGGAGACAAAATGTGTAAGGCGTTATTCTCAGTTTATTTTGGAAGCAGTTGTGGGGACAAGAGGTATTTCATTTGATACAGCTGTTTACTTCAACTGCTTTCTTTATGGCTGACAGAGATACCTGAAGAGTAAAAAAATAAAAATCTGAAACATGCAGTTAAAAATAACCGGCTATTTCAACCAATTAATACTGGGAACCTAGAAAGAAATTGTAAGGCTGTCTGAAGAAAAGGCTAGATGCTAAACAAGGAGCTTATAGCTCTAATCTGTCTGTATCTGTCTTATAGCTCTAATCTCTCTCCGGGAGAGCCAATTCCTCATCCAGAAAAAAAATAAATTGTGTCATCTTTGCTGGAGAAAAGCAACACACATCGAGCAAGGAAAATCAGTTCTACACTTCAGATAGTTCGATTTAAGAATGCTGACCAGCTAACATGAGTTGAGTTGCAGAGCAATAAGAACAGGATCCAATTACTATCTTTTGAGCTCTGCCACTTTACTATTTTAACCATTATAGTCATCTTATATTCTACAATATACTTCTGATCTCATGCTATCCCTTCCAACCCTAGCTGCACACCTAGGCTCTTTTATTTTCATTTCATAAAATACTTAACACTTGAGCAAAGGACCAAACAAACTCTCTTCCCCACCTTTACCTTCATATTTTTAAAAGATGCTTTTCACAGCTCCTATCTCTATACAGCTTCAATTCCAAAGTGCATTTTTTGAGACTACAGCAATAGGGGGTGCATCAGGGAACCAAACAAAACGCACAAAACACCAAAGTCACCTCCCAGAATCTTATTAGCAGGAAGACTTTGTCATCACATCAGTGGCGAGTCAGTAGAACCAAGGTATTTCTCAGTTCTAGGTACTATGAGTCTTCCAGAGAAGGAGATGGGAGCTAAATCAGTGATGCAAGAGGAGCCGAAAGGGTTTAAAATTGTAAATATTCTCCCTTTGGCTCCCTCCTCCCCTTTTCTGGAAAGTGCAGACAGGCAGTTTCAACCTTTCCACCGTTTATTTAACTGGCTTAACAGAGGGTCCTAACAGGTCACAAATAAGCTTTTTAAATAAAAAGCACAAGTTGAAATCAACAGTGGATATATCAAAACTCATGGCCAGGCCAATTTTATTACTCGAGGTGGAATTAAAAACCACTGCAGCTTTCTTTTAATAGCAGATTCGCATAACAAGACCCCTTCTGCTAGCTGGATGCAGGTAGAGGTTCCTCAGAACGAAAGCACTTTTCACCCATTTTTCTAAAACAAACAAAGGAAAAGAACATCTGGGCTTGTATCCAAAACCAGTGCTGCTTAAGGACAGGTACCTCCTTTAGAACAGTCTAGATTATTCTCAATACAGCATTAAAACTAAAATTTTAAAGTGTTTTTGCTAGAGGAGTTATTCCTGCTTTCTTAAATACTGTACATTTGAAAAGGAAAGGGTACCAGAAAATGTGCAAACCTCTAACACTGGAACACTTTCCAAGCACCCAACTGGCACATCATATGAGAGGAGTGGAGACGAGCGCAAGGAAGAAAATGAGCATCTTATGGGTGGCATTGAAAGATGTTAAAAAAAAAATACTGGCCAGTGCTGAGTAGGATCAAGTGAAAAGTGTGCAAAATACGAACTGCGTTACATGTTAAAGTTTATTAGCAGCCTCATACAGCTGCTCAGATTCAGGCATCTAATCCAGTGATGTGAACAGCTGGTACCATCACCTGCTGTTGCTGCAGAGTGAAAGGGAGTGTGTGACCTTCCGCTGCAGCACAGGGCTCTTGTGCATGTGAACCAGCACCAGAATGGGGTGCGAAACTCAATAGCATTAAGAACTGCATCCAGAGAGAAACTACAGTCTAAAGGCAGCTGAACGAGAATGAACTTCACTTTCAGATTTTTAATGGATTATTAGTGGAAGAGAGAAAACGGTTTGCAAAATTTAAGCTGCTGTTGCCTCTAACGCAGATTTAACAGTCAATTATCAGACAACCATTAAACATTCCAGGATGCCTATGAGGCTCTTTACCTCCCCCTCCCCCCATTATTTAATATTATATTTCTTCAGCAGTTTCTTTTTTTCCATAGAAAACTTTTTTTTCAGTTATTGAACTAGCATTCAGCTACTCTGTTAGAGTTGCTCTATTGCTTTCTACGATGTCTGAATATTTTCATTTCTTCCTCTCCTACATTTCCTACACTCTCGCCAAAGCCTTTTCCCCGAGAAAACATTACTTTTTTATTTACCAAACATGGGTATTTCTTCCCTCATGTTCTCAATGAAGCAGAAGCCTTCATGAAAGCGTTTAGACTCCTATGTCACGCAAAAAAGTCATACACTTTCAGAAAACTTTGTCGTTTAGAACTTTTCTCTTTGCCAAACCAAAATCTAGTTTTCCTGCAATATCACGGTACTCTTGTTTCAACTGAGAAAGTGTTTTCCTGTTGACCATATTTTAACAGCCTGGTAAATATCTGAGCAAACATATTTCCTACACCTTTGTGTTCGTTATCAATAACGTCACCAAAGCAAATACTCCCAGGACTGTGTCCTCTCCAGTCCGTGTACCAGCCTCATCACTTCACATCTGAAATGCTAACTTCGTACTGAGGCAGAACGTATTGAAGAGGGGAAGGACAGAAGTCAAATTTGATAGCGCTTGTCAGATCTTAAAGTCTGAACGTATCTGCACTACAGACACTGAAAAAACCCAAATGTTTTGATTAAAAGTCGAGTATGCGAAGAAAAACTGTATTTCTGAATGACAAATGCGAAAACCTCAGACTGAAGTGAAAACCAGCCGATGATGTCTCCTCCCATGCTGCCACGACAGCCACCTTAGTTATTACAGAACTATTACAGGCCACTGTAAACTGCCTAATCCTGCTTGGAAGAATATCCAAGTTCCTAAGTGCAGTTACTAAAGATGCTTACCTAAGCAGCCATATTTTACCACTACCACATTGTTTTATTTCCAGGATAAAGGCCTTCCCCTAGGCTATACTCAGATCTATCAGACTGTCATGACCAAGATAACAATCATCTCTTGATTTATTTCAACAATACCACATATTTACAATTTGCCATTTAAATTATTTAAGCAGCTGATCAAGAGGTAAATGGACTCTAATTCAACAGCCACTTGAAAGAATTTGTCACTGTAGGACGAAAAAATTCCTGAAAAGTAACAGGGCACAAAGACACGTTTTAATAAAAAACTTCCTCCCAAAATTCTAGGACCATGCTTCAGCTTATTGCTACAAGACAGAAATAGAAATTAGAACTTATATTAGGGTAAAGACAGAGGATCAACCAATCAAAGTACCACAGTCACTGAAGAACTCAACATATTCAGCTAACAAGCATTCATCACGTGCACCCCTTGAGCACTACACTTGTGTAATTATGATTACAGTACAAAATACATTAGCGTAAGATGTCATGGAAACTGTTTATCCATCTATTGCTTTAACACTTCCAATGGCATTTCCAAGTCACACGGATACAGTACATCATACAATACAAACGTAGATCCATTCGTTTTCTACAATAACGATGACTAACTGATAAATGTTCCTTCTCAAGATGGGTTTTATTTCCTACAATTCTGTGATGACACGTACTGATTTACCGTCTCTAGAAGATTTACTAACATTTCACTTACAGTTTAGCCTTCCTCAATACATTAATGAATTCACAGATTTCCATTCACTCTGTTGAAACCACCAACACTGGAATGAATGCACTTCAAACTCATCCACGACATGACATCTCCATCTCTTTCACCTCAGAATCCATCATATCACAAGACCTCAGATGCTGCTTTTAAGCCACTGTATTATAGGCAATGTATTCTAAACTTTCTTTATAGCTTTCAGAGGTACTGCAAAGCAATTTAAAATAATATCATCTAAAAGATGATGGGGTCTTCATAGGACTGCATGCAGCTGTAAGTTTTATAGCTCTGTCCTGGATAAATTTGCTGTCTTGTACAATTTTCTAAAGGCAAATTACAAAACCAAGATTTTACCTATCCATCTGAAATCTTTTTTAAGAGCTTACAAAGAGGAGGTCCACAACGTGTCAGATTTTTTTTTTCCTGACTGCAGAAAAAAACCTTTTCAGCAATAATCTATCCCACAGCATTCAGATAGCAGACAAGCTAGGTACAGTTACCTTAAAAGCTCTTGCAAGTTTACCTCAAACAGGCAAGCCACCAACTGCACATCCCTCACTATTAACGTTCTCAAACCAACCAACTTGCTATTTCAATAATAATGTCCTCCATTACTTTGCTATTGTTATACTTACCTTTAAATCTCTCCCATTCCACCTCTCTTCTTGCTGGCTCTTTTCTCCCACACTAATTACTGAGAAAAGCAGCACTTCCCTGCACTACTTCTGAAAAATCCACATTTTGTCCAATTGAATCTTCTTCCAAACCTCGCCTTCAAACTCACTTCTTGCTATAAACAACGATGGTGTGCTTGAAGGGCAAACGGAGGTAGTTATTAAGAAAAACCCTCAAGTGTTTAACAACTTCGCGCTCCTAAGCTACAAACTCTTTGAGGTGAGGAATGCTTCAGTACACTTTTTGTGTGTGTGACCAATGCTTCTTAGCAGTCCTATTACATATTATGCAACTACATGAATAAGCACCTGCAACTGCTGACACAAGTCATTGTTTCTTTGAAGTAAATCACCTTTGAGACATTGTTTTTAACAGGTTAGATGGCAGCAGGTTAGTGAGAAGACAGCTAAAAGAAGGAAAGGTGACAGAACGGAAGAGCTATATATTTAAGAAACTTCTACTGGAAATCAGCAATTTCACGTACTTCCAGAGGATTCTTACTATACTGCAAATAGCCTTAACATCTCTTAATTGGCCACAATTTCTTTTAACTAATTTTGACCATAACAAAGATATAATAATAAAAAAAACCTGGAGTAAAACCTCCATGGATGACTTAAGAGGAACCTTAACTTCAGTGGAGCATCTGGTACTGCCTTTCTACCAAATCAAACTGCAATTTATTGCTCTCTAATGTATGTACATTAGGCCATTTCCTTTATGGCTCCACTTCACACAGAAGCAGTAACTGAATGAAATAATGGAGTGCCCAGCAAGTGGGAAAGTAATTGCTCAACAAGCGTGGAACAAGAGAGAGTCAGTTGCACCCCATGCACATGTGGCAGCTCTTCAGAGCCCAGCCCTGCAGTGGTAACAGAAGGCTGGTGTTAGGGAACAAGCCTACGGTGGGAACCCTGCCAAGCAACAGCCAGGAGCGCTTGTCCATCTAAATCCTTGGGTCCTTAAGGATTAGGGGTCAGGAAACAATTCCTTCCAACAGCACCACTTCCTGCCTGTACCTGCCAGTCATTAGCCATGCACAGATGGAAAACTGTCAAGCTCCAAGTTCTAGTCCTAAATTGCACCCAAGGAACTGTATTAAAGGATGCTCAGGTGGTATTGCAAGGGTAGTGGTGCTGGACTGCAGAAGGAACAGTTCTGATATCCTGACTTGAAGAGAAATGCAGAAATGCCTTGTATTAAGACCACCTTACTGCAGTCGCTGAATTTTTCTCCTCTAGATATTCCCAGAGCCACTCCACTTCTTTTGAATTTATTCAGTAAAGTTTGTTAGACTCAGAAACACAAAACAGATGATACACAAAAGAGCTAAAAAGTTTTCAAATTAAGGATGTTAAACAACCACAGTTTAGCCTTGTCTGCCTGCTCAGTCTTAGGTTATATCATCTCTCAATGACACCTTCTGCTTCTCAGGAGTCCCAGTTTCATTCAGGGCCCTACACTGAAGGGCTCTGTGACCAATTCAAGAGAAACAACTGGAGTTCAGAGTGACCCCATCCATACCTGACTCCTCACACACTCTGCATAAACACAAGAGGAAGCCTCGGAAAAGGTTCTGGTGCTTGTCCTGGTGCAACAATAAGCTTCACAAATGCAACAGTTGTTCTTATCAAGCACATTCCTATTCTTTCTTAGTTTATTTTCTGTATAAAGGAAATCTTAAGTGAAATTACGGCAATTTCAGTGTTAGTTTTGGACTTGAGAAGCTCACATTCCTGGTCTCCCCATGCAGCTGCCACTCTTAGGGCACATTAGAGTCACTCCAGGAAAATTGCTTAGAAAAAAAGGACAAAATTAGAAACTACCTGAGCAAAGTCTGGTTTATTATTTCTCCAGTAACACCACTTCTGTACACTGTATAAGGTCATTTGACAGGGACTAAAATTGTATTGCCATTCACTAATCAGAGTGAGGCTGAACTAATGTTATGCAAGAAACCATAACTCTATGAAATTCCTAAACTTTCTTACACCCTTTTCATTTCTCTTAAAAATTTTCTAAATGTTAGCCCGAGTTGCTTGGTTTCCCGAAATACCAAATTAACATGTATGAATACTTGTTATTTGGGGGAAAACAAACAAACAAACAAAACCCCCAAACCACCAAACAAACCAACCAAATAACGCAAATAAATTCAGGTATCACAGGAACAGACATAATCTAGGAGATCACCGAGTATTTTAGATCTTTTATATGAATCTGAAACGCAACAGAAAAAAGCCTAGGTGTTTTTTTTTATGTCTGCTCTATATAACACTGGAATCCTTCAATGCAAACAAAGGGAGAAGTATCACAGCTTACAGTTCATCAATAGTCGTTATTTGCTAGGAAGTCCAGCCACTTTCCTGCAGAAACTCAAGACATAAATAATAAATAAAATACAGCATTGCTCTTATCTGCAACGTGCAAAGTAACAACCCTTGCGGCACTGTATGTACCACACATCCGTATAATCTAATTCTTATGCTTCATTTTTAAAAATATATTTTTTCCCAATTTCTTACCTTGCCTAGACCACAATGAATCTCTCAGATTCTATTCAAAAGCACTGCAATAGCATTGAGAACAGGCCGCACATTTATATTTACTACCGATTTACCACTTCTTAAAACCAGATCTTTCAGAAAAGTTCAAACATTAATCCCAAATCAGGAAAAAAAATTCCTGTATTGTTCTATACGAATGTCAGATTTTCCCTAAAAACTGAAATTCCAGAGCTCAGACATGAGAAAATGAGTGTGCAATCAAATCTACATACCAGAAAACTGATGGCTACAGTAACAAGTATATTAAGTCAGTACACTGGGCAAAGGTTCTTTTACGGTTACAGTCATTTGACCTTTAGCCAGCTCTTAATGCCCCAGCCAACCCTCTAAAGATGGAGATTTGCAGCAGCTTCTTGTCTGAAATAAGCCATGAAAAGATTCTTCTGAACCCACTGTACAAGCATTTTATTTAAAATGTCATGAATGTGCATGAAATCAGAGTGCTTCTAACAGCTTACTTTGCAGCTTCTGTTTAAATGCACTAACTCTGAACCACCAGAGGATAAAAGGACTCAAACCTTCCAGTCTGGCACTCATGGACCTAAAATATACACAAGCACCTCTTCACAGGTGTGTTTACCTAGTTTAAACCTTATTTAAATAGACTCTCGATGCACACACTTTCCACAAACACCTGCTTCTCCCACTGCAGTGCTGACTTCTACCAGGCAGTTGTACTCAGTCATTTTCCATCCTAAAGCCATCCTACACACCAGTAAGCAGTACTTCAGTCACGAAAACCCTGGTTACTGACTCATCCCCCCAGTCAGAGCAAGGCACAAAATCTGCAAAGAGGAAAGCAACTACAGAAATACCTGCTCTTACCTCTACATCGTACTGGAATAGACTGAAGACTTCAACAGCCACAGAAGACTTAAGGAAACTCCATCCTCATCAGATCATGGAAAAGGAGGCTTATAATTAATTCATATTTACAGCCATTTGTGGTTACAAAACCTCCCCCTAGTGAGCTCATGAGCATCCTAAGGTGGAAACATTCATGAAAAAGAAGATGCTCCGTTATCACTGGATGTCAAATAGAAGCTTTCCTTTGTTGACCTAAATCCATCGCAAAACTGACAAAATGAACAAATATTTCAATATCCAGACACATTTTCTAGATACTCAGCTTACTTTAAAAAAAGTCAGATGGAAGTTGTGGTGACAGTGACCCTAGATCCAAACCTGGATCAATCCCAAGGCTCCCATCAGTTTTAAAACAACCTTTGAAGATTGGCTGTACTTTAATTTTGCATGCATGGACAAAGCTTGGTAGTCACTGCTTCCACATGGTCATAACTCAGGATACTGATTTTTGCTTTTTCTAAGCACTAGAAATATAAGACATGACATCAAATATAGGCTTATGGGCTTATCTTAGAACAACAAACATTCAGCTATTAAATTTCTCTTGGAATAACTTATACATCACCCAAAAAGACAGAACCTTTATTTTTCCTTTCTGTTTTTCAGGCAACTACTGTCAATAATAATAAAAACACAGGCAGTCCATAAGTGTAAAAATGGCACAGAATAAACCAAATGATAATGGATCGGAGCAGACGATGTTCATTTTCAAAGCCTTAAACTGATTTTATAAATCTACATAAAATTGCCAAGTTTCTCTGACAAAATTTTAAAGAGCAACACCATTTCACGTAATTCAGGTCCAAGGCCCTTAGCCAGGTATGCTGAACTGTAGAAGTGAAGTTACTCCTACCATAATCATGGGATTGTTTGTGCTGAGCAGCAGCATCTTCTCCAGATGTTTCCTTCAAGAACCCATTTAGACATTACAGTGGGATTGGATACCACTACTGAGTTGCAGGCAAGCCTTTACTATTGTGGCAATCAAATAAACCACATTATGTGATTTAGTTACTCTTGAGGAACAGTACTTTGAAGAGGGAATCTTTAGCTCCTGGAGGCATATGGCGCATCTTTATACCCTTGACCAGGGTATTTCAGCATCACAGTCATGACAGAGTTAATACCCACTAGCTCAGAGGAGAACAAAAGGTACTCCACTGCAACATGCCTAACATTTACATTGCCTCTCTTTGCTCATTAAACAGGTTTTGGTTAAATAATGAACAAACTGTATTACAGACTCCGATGAGAATTCCAAAATTATAAATCAACTGGTAAAGCCCAGAGGAGAATGAAGGGAGTGGGAGGGAAGGAAGGATAATATTGACTAATATAAAGGGCGCAGCTTGACAGTGGATATTCCTGCCACACCTGATCAAACATGCTCCATGGGGGAGGGGAAGGGAGGGCAGAGCAAGAGGGGAGATGGGACAAGGCAGCCTGAAATTTGCATCCGGAACAGATTAAAATGGGTTCTTGGGGGATTGAGAAAATACATAATATATATTACTATAAATGCAAAATTGTACTAAAAGCTAACTCAAATGTCAAAGATTACAGCTGGAATAAATTTAAATATAAAAGCAATGTGTTTCCATGAGCTAATGAAAGAGACATGAAAGGAAGGTCTAGGCAAAAAAAAAACCAAAACAAAAACCCTATCCACAAAAAACCTAAGCTTGGACTTCTCGTTGCCTGGAAGATGAGGCAGGAGACTCCATATCATTCCAAGTATTGCTCGGGAACCAGTCCATGTCTAAAACTGAAAAAAATGGAGCGTAGCAATGTTGTCCTATCTCCAGACACTTGTTTGTAATAGCAGTCATTGAAGCTGAAATGACCTGTTTAGAAGAACCCCGTGTAGTCAAACCAACATGCTAACATCACCATATGTAAGTAATTATTATCACCTAAGTGTGGTTCATGCTGAGATAACGAATACTCACAGGGAGTCTCTGAATCTCTCAGTGCATTAAACTTTGCTTTCTCTAACACAAGCACATAGTGGGCTCACATTTTTTTCCCCAACAAGTCATCAGCACATTGCATTTAGCTACTCTAGATAAATTACCAGTCTCTAGCATTTACTCATACTACATTTATTTGAGCATCCTGATATTCCCCGCTCTTGCTGATGAGAAGAGGTATTTGCAATAATGGCAAAGAACTTGAGGAGTCTTATTTTAAATAACATTTTATCTTCTAGAGGGGACAGAAGGAAATCTCCTCCCAAAACACTTTTGGTGACTGTATGCATATCCTACAGAAGATGAGTGAGCTTACAAAAAACCACAAATCCAGATTGTCACGTAGTCTGGGTACAAGCACAACACCCAGAACAAAGACACCATCCAGAAATGCACGCTGCTGTGCAGGAGGTCCCTAAGATGACATGACCTGACAGAAGGAGTCCTGCTCACAGCCAAGGGAAGTTCACCTGGCGAAGAAAAGTAAAGCATTACATTTACAGGCAGCCACAACAGAGGAAGGAATAACGGCTTAGAACTGGCACATGTCCTCAGCACCTCTTGCCAGCACCTGGAAGGGGCACTACTGCACTTCTAGAGAACATCCTTTTTATGGGACTCCAAGCTCAGCACTGACACAAGAATGGGTGCGCTTTGCAATCAGAAACGCGAGAAGTCCAGCTCAAACTTAGGTAGAGCGCAGTTCTGAACACTCACTGTGATAAAGAGACCGAAAATAAAGCTTACTTTCAAATACTACAATGTGCAAGACAAATCCTGGGAAGAACCAGCATAGTACCACATGCAGCTCACGGTTAGCCTCACTTTCAAACCCTCAACACATACTTAGGTTACGCTTAAACAATCACTACTGAAATTACAAAAAGGGAAAATGTGGGGGGAAAGGCGAAAGAGACTGGTTGGGAGAAAAAAAAACTGGTTAGAACAGACATCACAGCCTTATGTTCTACTTCTGTAATCAATACAGATTTCCAGTTCCTTTCAGTGCAACTGGTCGCAAAGTAAACCTTTCACTTCGAGATTCGAGAGACCCGAAATGGAAAGTGAAGTCTGTGCTTCACTTATTATTGATAACAAATGGTGAAAACCAACAAACCAAAGAATGTGAGGAGAAAACAGGTAATAGGAGACTACTTTCTAAGCAGATTTTACCCATCATTCAAAGATCAGAAAACATAAAGCACAGGAAGACTACGCATACTAATACACCAAATATCATCTATTACTACAAGCTTCAGTATTTTGAAGAAACATGCATATCTATACCAAAAAATGTGTAAATACATACACACAAATATATATACATACACACACACACATATATATATCTCCAGATAGTGGCAGCAGTGGTATTTTTATACTAGTTTACGTTAGTATTATTTGTCTAAAAGTATACATATATTTGTTCTCTTCTTGCTATTCAATATATGGCCTCTGGATAGTAAATAAGACGAACAAGTACACCTGTACATTTATTTGCATATACTCTAGCAGGTGCACATACCTGCTGATTTCTGTATAAGCTTACCTGTTATATTATTCAGCACTTCTTTTAAGAGGCTAAAGCTATGCAGCAAGGGATCCCTTTCTTCATCCTATAGGTTATATATAGGAAGGAAGTCATTAATGAGGCAAACATATTCCTGAAGACAAATCTTACTAATGTGCCTGTAAAGACTTCGCCTTCATATTCACAGAAGTATTCTGTGTTGAGTTTATCACTGTCAGCACGTTTACTGCATCAAAATCAACAGAAACATTTTTATTTTCCAGCTAGTGCTCCCCTGTGTCATACAGCTCAAATGTCAAAGCACAGGTTCAAGACTGAGCATCCTGGTTTGGTTTTATTGTCCTTAGAAATATTTCTGATTAGCCTTCCGTTGTTCAATAAATTTCAGAGCAAATCTACCTCGTACCATATTGAAATGGCTCATCTGGATTTGCTATAATGTTAATCTATGCAGATTGTAATAGGAACAGAAACACAATGACATTTGGTGCCATTGAAATAACTGGACGAAAGAATCACAGTGCAAAAATTATGTGAATAGCTGCACCCTTTAGCCTTAGTCTATCTTCACAATATTAAAATAAGGAGGAGCAGCGGTTTCTCCAAGCTGTGTACATCCGCAGCCATACCTCCTACTGGATGGCAGTGAGATCTAATGAAGAAATGCCTATTAGAAAGAAAAAGGGCCCTGCCCTTTGACAAACTGAAACCACTTGTGCTGGATGACAGCCATCTGCTATTCATGTGACATTCTGAAGTGCACCACAGATCCACTACACCACATGCACACAGTCACACTGTGGAAGCCATCAACTGACCAATGCACCGTTTGACTTGCAAACGCTGTATTTATGGCTTTCAGCAAAACAGGTTTGAAACTATTAAGAGGTTTCCGTCAAGAATACAGCTAGCAGTCACAAAACAGAGCTAAAAAAATAAACTATGCCATATGAAAATTTTTAAAATACATTATATCTAATGACTTCTACAATTTTTATTTCATGGTTTTCATGATGACAACTGTCTTCTCAAAGGGGGCACAAAAGATATAAAAAAACACTGTATATTCAAAATCTCTAACATACCAGGCAATAAAAGTCTAAATGAGATGATTCCCATGTGGAACAGAATGTGGGGGGTTTTTTTACAGGGTATACAGGTAGAAGATTTCCAGCTTTGCACCTCTTGCAGTCACTGGCACACAACAAGCCAAAACTACTCAGCATGAAACAATGTAGAAAGCTATTTCAAACTTACTGACAAACATATATAACAAGTGCTAAAAAAATCTGAGGTCCTTTTCTAAAATCAGGTGGTTTCTGCCATAGTGTGAACAGGTAGCAACAATACAAGGTAACTTACCAGATGTGTGTGAGTGCTCCATCGGGCGTTACGCTTTATGGCTCCCACAACCGCGTTGATTTCACCTTGGACAATGTAAATGTTCTTGTCCACCATCCTGACAATCCTGGAAATAAAGATAATTGAAATTAATCTCCAGCCCCCCAGAATCACTCTCTTCCTCAGAAGAAACATCAAGTTGGCCCTAGTCAAGCAGGAGGCCTGCAGAGATGCAAGAAACTCTTTCAGATCTTTGTTTTGTGCGTGCAAATACAGTTGTTTTGTCAAAAGGCAGATGCTTTTCCACAGAGTGCATTTTCAAGACCATGAGAGCAGACAGTTATAACAGGCCATCTGTGAAGCAAGAGACAACTTTGCCAAGGCACATTCCTTGTCTTTTTCCAGTCTCTGTAAGTTCAGAGGAAGATCAAGTGTGAGGGTACCAGGACAGACATCCATGACAATGCAATAACACACGCATCTCCAGCACTTCTGCAAAGTCCTGCAGCTCTACACAGAACACAAAGCCAATCTTGTACTCTGCTAAATAAGCATCAGTGGCTTGAATAAGCTGGCCAGAGCAAAACTCTTTGGGACCTTCAACTTTGACAAAATAACGTAATTTGTAACAGATGTTGATTTCACACTTGCCTCATGAAAAAAATCTTCCAAGAAAGCGGGCAAGTAAAACTGCCACGGGTAAGATCCCACAAAGAAATGAGCAAACTAGAGACAAAACTGGATGGAACACACGGAGAAAAAGTGAGAAAGCTAAAGGCAGACGTTTACTCTCATGTAGTCTGAAGTCTTCAAGTGAAAAACGTAAACTGATGTACCCAGAGAGAGAGCCAGCAGAGGGAGGAAAGATTTTACAAGCAAGAAATATTTGTAATGGTGTAAGACAAAACAAAGAGTGGATCACTATAGGATTGTTCTCTCTACACTAGCTGTAGCCCAGGCATAGTTAAGCATCCCTAAGAATGGAGCGGAATAAACAGACACAACTGTTTATAAAGAATAAGTAGGACTTACAAAGAGGCCACAGTCAGATGCACAGTCTGCAAATGAGGAGGTAGACAAGCAATTAGACTTTTTCAGAAGACATGAAAGAAAAATGAGGAATCCAGCTTGAAATCGCAGCAGGCAATAGGGAAGCATAAGACTGAAAACAGATGAATGAATCACAGTGGATTCCTTCACAATGGATCACTTTGAATCAGGTAGGCTTATTGAAAGGAATCTATTGGGGAAAGGGAGGGAATAAAACACAGAGAATATGAGAAGGAAATTTGCTCATGTAGCCAAAGCAAAGCTGGAAGGAAACGGTTTGGGTGTATTACTCCAGATCTCAGAAATACCACCACAGAAATTTCAGAACGTACATCCTGGATCTGTCAGGCTTTGCATTCATTAATGTGTGTGAATTATCAAAAACACTTCAAATATACAAATGTCCTTTAAGTGAAAGGGACTAATTGGCTTCAGGACTCTGTAAATAATTGACAGAAAGCCAAGTATTATAAAAAGACACCTTACCAAGGGAGAGCATCAGATCTGTCGTTTCAATTTTGTATATATTTGCAAAAGGATGAATAATCTTACAGCAAAATAATTTCTTACTTCATTAGATTAATTGGACACAACGGTATTCCTAAGTGTTACACAATGAATTAGGGGCAAAGACAAAAGTATTTTATGATATAGGAAGTGCCATGACAGACCAGATCAATAGCTTATCTCATTCACCACTAGATGATTCAGAAAAATAAACAAATAGTTCTGCCAAGTAGTTTGCTTGTGCCCTGAAGAACAAAGGTTTATGTCCTCCTTCCACAGCTGTATAGAACACAGAACCACATATATTGTTTCTACTCATGTGTCTAATGCTGGAGAGACGTTCCCGTCCTCAACAGTAACTTATTCCATATATTTATATGACCGCATCAAAACACTGCATTAAAATACCCTTGATCACAACTTTTTCTACTTCAGCATGCTCTTTTTTTAGTACAATACGTTCATGGGAGATTTTCTCCTCCATGTGAAATTCCTCACTGATTTATTTCTTCTCTCAGTAATTCAAATATTTTCCAGATTTCTACATAGGCAGTTTCAGGGATCATAACTCTGGTCCACGGAATCATTTTTGGGGAAATACTTCATACACTGAAACTTGTCAAAACTCAAGTTTTTCCTCTCTTCACTGTTACAAAACACCACCAAGCATGTAAACTCTGAGGTGCCATGCCAGGCATTTAGCAAACTGACATGGAAACAAAGGTTCCCCCAACCTAACTTGGAAAAGGATGTAAAGAAATATCACATGCCTTGCACACAGAGATACTCAATAGTTCTGTCAATATTTCAAGTGATGTCAAAGCTTAAGTGCTATTCTGCATCCTACTGAAACTGCTTGTAGGAATCCTATTTCTTCTTCTCTATTTTTAACCGAAAAGAATCAAGACTGAAAAGTTTGTTAAGCTCAGTCATGCCTGATAATGCTCAGCTGTTCCCAAACCTGGTCACTAGGAAAAAACCTCCAATGCACACCTTTTCCTTCTGACCTGCTGGGAAACTGAATGCGCTGATCCTTTCATAAAATCCATGTTGCTTGGCAGGGCTCTGCTGAGATACTAAAATCCTGCAAAATGTAAGGCAGGTTTTTTTGCAGTGATAACCTTTCATTTCACAGAATCATTGAATGGTTTGGGTTGGAAGGGACCTTAAAGATCATCCAGTCCAACCTACTGCCATGAGCAGGGACACCTCCACCAAACCAGGTTGATCAAAGCCCTGTCCAACCTGGCCTTGAACACTTCCAGGGAGGGGGCAAATCTGAGAACACTTGATGAGCATGCACTCCTTTCCTCACTGCAGATTCCATCATAGGTAGCCAAAAAAACCTTACTGGTCCCCAATCCAGTTGAAATAACCTATCATGTTGGAGACACAAATTTACTCTCAGGTCTCTGGACATCACACATACAGCCCATTTCACCACAGACACAGGGTAAAGACAGGGGGAAATCCTCCTTTACATTTAAGCTTGCAGTTAACAAAGCCATAGCACGCACGCATTCCAAAGTAAACCACAGCCAGCGATCTTCGTTCATGCAAAGGATCTTTGCAACTTTGTGCTGGAGAAGGAAACAGAAAATAATTGCAGGGGAGGGGTAAGTCAGAAAACTATTTTGAGATGATGCACCTTGTAAGCTAAACCCACCAAAAGCACCATCTAACCCTGTAAAAGTTTATTTCACACAATTAAAATAGCTTCTCTAAACTCCACACTTCCCAAGGCCTACCCCTTTAAACTATCAGACAAGCTCAGTGTAGATGTACAATATTGAAAGATGTTTCAGGATTTAAATTGATGCTCTGAAGCTGCAGAGAGAGTTACAAGATTTATCAGACCAGCACTGAACGATGAGTTGGGTTACGAGAGCCTGGTGGCAGTCAAGCAAAACCACTAAATGTTTGTTCAACGCAAAAAAACTGCTAACGTGAATTCAGGCTCAATGTTACACAGGTGTGGTCTGAAGAGTGGGATACTGTATAACTTAGACAGGTTAACAGAACTACTCATGCTGAAAATCGTTACAAAAGTTGAAACAACCTCCCTAGTAAAGCCACGGTTCCGACACCACTTAACGACTTCAGATCAAGACTGGATGCCTCTCTTGGAAGCAATCTTTAATTAAACACAAGATAGGGCACTCAGTATAGAAATAAATGGATTGAGTTATGTGGTCTTGAGTTTTGCAGAAAAAACAGGAAAGGTACCTGTTAAAACTTCAAATGCTTTTTAGCTTCTTATCTCCTGTTAGCCCTGCATAAACTCCCGTTTCTTTCTCATGATAGGTTCATACATCTGCTTAAACCTGCAGACCAGTCCCTCAGATCTCGCTCCTGCTCAGAACTTCGACAGGCAGCACGAGGAACGTGACAGCTCCAAACCAAGGCAACGCAGCTGCCCAGCCCACCACGAGAAACAGGGAAGCTGTTCGCATTCACAGCCTCATTGCTAACAAGGTTAGGAACACCAAGAGTGGGAAAAGGTAGATGCCTGACAATGTCTTCAAAGAAAAAACTCTAACATCCATATGCCTCTCAAAGCCTTCAGCAATGTTCTACGGACAGCAGCTATCACCATTCTGAGACTCCTGAAACAGTATCAGATATAATATCACTGACAAGATCTACATCTGCAGAAGTTATCTCACATGTGCACTGAACGCTCCACTGCTCAACCTTGGAACACACTACTGCAAAATATCCAACTGCATAGGAACCCAAATGTTTCCTGGATTTTACCACAAGAAGTCACAGGTACACTTTCAGAAAACACTCCATCCCCTGCAAGGAAACGTCTGCAACTCTTCTGGAAAACAGGCAAGAGTCAGCATGAGAAGTGACAAAGTCTGGCAGACTTCCACCAGGCCACTTCTTCCCATCACCAACTTCGGCCTTCAGCTGTGGTAACTGACACAAACCCAGTGAAACTACTAGCAACAATAAACAACAACAGAATCGCTACATATGCAAGAAAGGTAGTATTTAGAAGTAAGCTTCTGTTGACCTAAATTTGCACTGTTTATGACAATGCACAAATAATCTATATAGACTCTGACCTAGATTTGGCCACTCGAGTCCTGATACAATATGCTGTTACCAAAACAGAACACACAAAACCCTTTAGTCCATGAATCACAAACAATTCCCACCTAAGTCAGAGCTAGCTGGGTTACCCAGGAGCCCAGCTGACAGTGAAAATGCTCCTTATCTTCCTCCTAAACTGCAGATGGCAGGTACATGAATCTGTATATGGAAATTTAACTTGCTTGGGTTTTTCAGGTAATAACTGCTCTGCAATAAACATCACAGGCAGTAAAACTCAGAGAGCTCAGGATACTTCTCCAAAACGCAACTCCTAATACCTGGACAAAAATAACAGACAGGTATTACCTTTTAAATGTGGCAAGGAACTGTGCTGCCCGGTGACGCCAAAATGCTGGGCAATTAAGAACGCCCTTTAAAAGATAAGCAGCAGTAACATGACAGTGGGACAGGCTTCTCTGCAACTCCCCACATTTAGCTGCAACAGCGAGATTGCGCCTGAAAGCCAAGAAGAGAAGGCAACTCACATTTATCTGTCAAAACTGCAGAGCAGCAACGGAGCCTTAGGTAAATAGAGGGGGATTTCCTTTCTTTAGTTAGTGCCTACCGCTGAAACTAAGACACACGGAACGGGCTGAACGCACACCCCAAGGCAGCTCTGCGCCTTGC
>NW_010201107.1:0-3982 GCF_000695765.1 Mesitornis unicolor
TATTATGTATTTTTATTTTTATTTTATTATAAGTTTATATCCTCTAATATTTGTATGAAAATCTAATTCTGAATAAATGTGTAAAAATCAAATTGAATTAAACGTATTAAAAACCTAATTTCTGAGTAGCCATATGATAAGCTTTTGATTCTTACGGCAGGGTTTCTGTTGCTGACAATAAAAATAAGGATGCCAGTAGCAATAGCAACTTGTGCCATTGACTTACACAAGGTCTAAGTGCCACCTTTCTCCCTTCTTTTTACCAGGCGTCACTTTTTGTCCCTGTGACCTCCAGTACTCTGTGAAATTTGCACTTCCTCCCCCCTTTTTATCTTTAATTGCAGCAGACAATGTAACTTTACCCTTTTTTTGTGCAACACTTGCACTGAGCAAGGACTCAGCATGTCCAAAATCAGCAGAAAATGAGAATTTTTTGCATGGGCTCGTTTGTGGAAGAGAAGGCCTACGCAGAGCGGTGGTAAATGGGGTTTAACGCAATGAAGCCTCAAAATAAGTGCAATATTCAGCATGCTAAGATGAAAAAATACTTGGTAAAAAAGGTATTTCTTTTTCTGGCAGGAAAACAGTTGTGTGCCCCATCATCGACGTGATCAGCGACGACACGTTTGAGTACATGGCCGGGTCGGATATGACTTACGGAGGCTTTAACTGGAAACTGAACTTTCGGTGGTATCCGGTTCCCCAGAGGGAGATGGACAGGAGGAAAGGAGACAGGACCCTGCCTGTGAGGTAAGGAGAGGCAATTAAGGCTCAATTAATGCTACTTGACTCTACTTTCTACATATTTATGTAGATTATAATGCTATAAATACCTAAGATTTTGCTGCAGTGTCAGAGGACACACATCAAATAGCGCTGGTACACGGTTCAGGGTAGAGAAGACCAAAATCTGACCTATCCTTAATGCCTCAGTGCAGTTATCAGAGCTGAGAAAACTCATTTATTTTTCTTTTCAACACTCAGTATTGCAAAATATTCCCTGCTTTTTCAGTTCCCTCTGTGTTTTCTGCACATAGCCCGTTGAGCTGGCGTTTGCAGGCGTTTTTGGGTAATTTAAGCAAATATTAGATTGTATTTCTGCAGTACACATTTTTGAAGACAGAACCCAAGTATTGGCTTAGAACTATTCATACTTAAAATCCACACTTTATTGCCTAGAAAATGAGTTGATAACTGTACAAACTCAGTCAAAAATTATCTAAGAGCATGTCCCGAGTTCCTGTGATCATCCCTGACCTCCTGCATTTAATTGCCCAAACAATGGAGTGTAACAAAACCTCTCGGAAAATTTCAAGTGAAGCCGAAACAGAACAAATTGGAACAAAATTACTGGCGATGGGTAATCTGCTCAGCTCTAATAGCTTCTGTGGTCTTCAGGAAAAGCTGCAAAACAGCCCAAAAAAGCTGTCACAAGTGGATGTGATGGTGTAGTCCTGCATAGCCCCGGTTGTGCCCAAAAGGGACCCCATAATTTGGGTGCTCCAGACCCCAGCTCCGTTGACCTTCTCTGGCCATGCTCCAACCCCTCAACGTCCTTCATGGAGTGAGGGGCCATTCCAAGTCATTTCTGCTGGAAAATGGCCAGAATTGGTCATTTTTTTTGTGTCCTTCAAAGCCTGGAGCCAGGGAAGGGCTGGATTTTATAGGTTTGGTCCCCAGGAGCAGACCCTGCCCTTGGCAGTGAAGCTATTCTTGATATTTTCATTATCTAGAATATTATCACTCAGCTGTGAAGTCTGCCAGCAGCTATTTCATTACAGCTGAGGTGCTCGTTAAAATTGGCGGAGTTAATGATCCCAACGAGGACCCGCTAATGATCCCTATGGGAACCAACTCGCTGTGCTCTGGGTATCCTGTCCCTCTTGGGCTGGATCAGTTCATGGACACGGGGAGGTTTCAAGCAGTGCAGATCCCAGTTCTGATGTCCTTACCTTGAAATGGAGCAGTTCTTAAAGTTAATCCAGAATCAGACACGTAGTTGACTCTTAAAATGATTAAAAGCACAGGTATAATGTCCTTCCAATAGGAAATAGCATTCAGTCCTCAGCTGCTCCCAGTGCGAGCTGCTGTTCCCAAATTCTTACCAAGAATCAGCCACAGGATGTCAGTCCTGAGGAGCTGGAAACACAGCCACGATTCTGCATCCAAAGAGGAAAAACACAATATTTCAGCAAGATAGAAGAATGGTTTTGGCTGCCAGGCCACCTGAATATTCAAAATATAGGGAGATAACATTAAACAAATGCCTGACCCTTACCCAAAATTTAGAAACAAATTGCCAAATTCCTTTTTTTTTTGCTGTTCCATGCTGCTTTCTGCATTTTGTGACACGATCTCAGTCTCCTGTAGGTTGAATATGTCTTTATTCATATTCTTTCTTCGTAATCAGTGGAGTAAGTGTGGACTGTATAACCATCATTGGCTTACGTGTCGGTGTGCATGTATGCATAACACGACCATGGCACTCAAATTCTGCTGCTGCTTACATGAAAAATCCATGGAATTGAGAAAAGTTTCGCTCAAAATACTTATTTTCCATTATAATATTGATAAATGCCTTTAATACCACAATGCATACATATTCGAACCGTGAGTTATTTGGTGTGCAATTTATTATATGTGTATAAATTGTATTATTGTGTAAGCATTTAAATGCCTACCTTTGCTTTTTAGATTTTAATACCACAATGCATACATACTCGAACCGTGAGTTATTTGGTGTGCAATTTATTATATGTGTATAAATTGTATTATTGTGTAAGCATTTTGATGGGAAAGGTGAGGACAGCTTACTGGTAAGACCTGTGGGAGCTGTGCTGGGTAAGTCAGGAGTAAGTCAGGTGTAAATCAGGGGTAAGTCAGGTGTAAATCAGGGGTAAGTCAGGTGTAAATCAGGTGTAAGTCAGGTGTAAATCGGGGGTAAGTCAGGTGTAAATCAGGCAATTTCTTGGGTCCATAGAGGTAAAACGATGCTGCCTCATTTGCCCGAGGAGCAAATGAACTCTTAAATTCCCCAGTTAGGTATTTGAGTGTTTAACTGAAATACCTGCCTTTGCGGGGATCTCTAGGCTTAGTGGGGAAAAGGTTAATTAATTCAGTTATTGATATTAAAGCCCCGCTAATTAGCACGTGGTACAGCTGTGAAGGAGCTTTCCCATAGAAAAGTCGGGTTGTTTCTCGGATTTTTAGCAGTCAGACCGTTGGGGATTTGTCGGTGCCTCTCATACTAATTAGTGATGCTTAGGACACAACGAGTTTTCACCCGTGATCCATACATGGATGCGATTCCTGCTCTTCACACACCTCATCCCAGCCACTTTTGCCCCTTATTTTCTTCTTCTGGCTCTTAAAACCCAACCTGAGGTCCCTTCTCTTGCTCTCATTTTCTTCCTCTGCCCGTGTTGGCTTTCTCTCAGGTCAGCCCACACCACCATGACACAACCTTGCCCAGAATGGTTGAAAATGGAAACTCTTCCCCAAGGACTCACAGGGTTTTGTGAAGGTAGCAAAAGCATCCCCACTTTGTACTGGTCCCAGTTTAAAGGTGGTGGGCAGCAATGGTGGCATGTCCTGGGCAGGGGGTGGTGCCACCTGCACCGACCCCTCTCAGTGCTCCAAGGAGCGAAGGAGTCGGTAGTCATCAGATTTGGGGATTTCTTGGGTTTTTTTAAAAATATACCTCAATTGATTTATTTTTATGTGAGAAGCAACAGTAACATCAGGGAGCTTCCAGCTGCTGAGGTGTCTTTGCCAGGGCTGTAATGTAAGAGCAGGAGGGGAGGATTCAGAAGAAATCCCCGAAGAAAAGCTTGGTACAGGAGGCAGAGCTGCTCAAGTCAAATGTGAGGTTTGATAGGATCAGTTGAAGGGTTATTTTTTCAGGTGTATTTGCAGCAACGCAGTGTGAACGGTGGCTCTGGGTGCAGATAGACTGGCCAGGCTGAATCCATGGGCTGAGGCC
>NW_010201108.1:0-4909 GCF_000695765.1 Mesitornis unicolor
ATTATATTATTTATTTAAAGATAGTTGATGTTACATGCAATTTATGAATCAGCAGTGTGATAAAAAATGTATTTCATAACACAACAGAAATGTAAGTTACACGTAGCAATATATATGTATAGCAGTTACAATACAAAGTTCAATCACAGCACCAGTGTGATTTCTATTAGCGGTCTCTGTAATCACAGAACGGTTTAGGTTGGAAGCGACCTTAAAGATCATCTAGTCCAACACCCTATCATGGGCAGCAACATCTTCCATGAAACCAGGTTGTTCAAAGCCCTGTCCAACCTGGCCTTGAACACTTCCAGAGAGGAGATATCCCCAGCTTCTCTAGGAAACCTGTTTCAGTGTCTCACCACCCTCACAGTAAAGAATTTCTTCCTAATATCTAATGTAAATCTACCCTCTTTAAAACTGTTACCCCTTGTCTTATCACTACCTGCCTTTGTATAAAGTCCCTCCCCATCATTCCTGTAGGCCACCTTTAAGTACTGAAAGGTGGCTAGAAGGTCTCCCTGGAGAGTTCTTTTCTTCAGACTAAACAATCTGAACTCTCTCACCCTATCTTCATAGGAGAGGTGCTCCAGCCTCCTGACCACCTTCATGGACTCGCTCCAACAGGTCCATGTCATTCTGGTATTGGAAGCACCAGAGCTGGACAAAGGACTCCAGGAAGGGTATTACAGAGTAGTGGGCGAGAATCATCTCCCTTAATTTGTTGTTCACATTTTTTTTTGATGGAGCCCAGGATACAGTTGGCTTTCTGGGCTCCAAGAGCACATCGCTGGCTCACGTTAAGCTTCTCATCAACAAACATCCCCAAGTCCTTCTCGTTAGGGCTGCCCTTTTCTTGTTCTGCCTATATATTTGGCATCTCAGACACATCCTCAAATTATTAAAAGCACTTAATACTTTGTATTGACTATAGAATTAAGTACTAAATATTTACTATTCTAGGTCTGTCTGAAATGAAGAGCTATCATGTAGATGTAAGTTACATATCTGACCGCATCTGATCCCAGATACCTGCAGTGGGGCAGGTGGGCAACTTAGAGAACAGCATTTGTTCTCTGCCTCATGACATTAAATAATGAAACCTGCAGTATGGAGGAGGGATAGGACTAACAGTGTGCCAATGTACTGAACCTGAGAAATAGAAGGTATATTTGTTTAAGAGCATGAGCACTTTTCATTTGGTTTGGTTTAGTTTGGTTTTTGTTTTTGTTTTTTTTAAACTTACACCATAATATAATGAGAGAAATGAGGTAACTTGAAGATAGCGATAATTATAAAGAGTAAGGAAAAACTATTGATGTAGACAGTGTTCTTAGTTAAGCAGAAATATGAACAAATGATCTCTCATTATAAAAGCAGGAGAGCATTACAGCCTACGCTTTTCAGTCCTGAGGCTAGTGTGGAACTTACTACTAAAAAAATAAAGAATTTATTGGAAAAAAAAAATCCTAACACATTACCAGCTCTAAGATCATTTCATGGTCATTTTCTTGATATTGAACCTAGGATGTACTCTGAAAGACAAGAGAATTGTTCAGGTCAGCTAAGCTCTTACTATTTCTTTGAAAGGTAATATTCTCATTTTGGGAGGCATTCTTGGAAATAATTCTGAAAAAGAAGGTAAGATTGGGGAGCAAATCACATCTCTCACAGAAGGAGGAGCGTGAAGAAGGAGCATGAGTGAAGGGTTCTGCCTTGGAGCACAGATGGCACAGAAATGGACTTTGATTTAAAAGGACAGGTTGTCTTATTGTAAGGACAAGGATTTTGACCTAATGATTTGATTGTTGTTTGATATCATTAAAGAGTTGATGTTCTTCTGTTTGTTTCTATGCCACTTAATGGACCTCCTGATTATACCTGTATGGAACGCATGGATTTATTTTATGTGTACTGAAATGCATTATGGCCACTTACTAGCACTTAGCATTATTAGTTGCCTCTCTGTTACTACTCTTGACCTTTAACTTCATGTTGTGAAGAACTGAGCAACTGCCAAGACTAATTATTTTTCTCAGAAAATGGAGAGCTATCTATTTTAACAGTTACACTTCCAAGTGCAAACCTAGCTAGGGTGTCCTCTGTCACCCTCATTGCTGACATTCAGGACTGCAAACTGGGTGTACTTGTGGATATAGTACAAGAGGAGTTTATAATTAACTCTCCTGAGGTGTATATTTAGTTGTTTGTTTTGTTGGTTTTTGGTTGTTTTTTTTTTAAATTACCTACCCCTCCATAGAAAGAAAGGGTTTACTATTTTTTCTTTTTAATTAAATAGCTCTCATCTAGGTCTTCTGAGTCTTCAAGGCCAGCCCGGTGATGAGTTCTTTGGCTTAGATCATAACCTGAAACCCTGAAGGATTCAGAGTCAGACCATCTCAATGCAAATCCCTAAACTTATTCTGAAGGAATCTTTTTGTAAAATAGTGGCAGCATTTGGATTTTAACAGATGTTTTACCCTGCCTTAATTCTCTCTTTCTCTCTCTCTTTAAAAAGCAGTTTCAAGTATCAGTGTTACAAATAGCTGCAGGTTATATGTTCTAAGAGAATTGAGATATGATAGCATAAAAGATTATATAGTATATTGCACCAATGAAAGGATACTGAGGGGAGGAGAAGCCTGTCCTTTTACTTGACATGCCTCTCATAAAGTATATTTTTATTATAAAAGTTGATTTTTTTTTCTCACACTACAGTATCTTTTTTTATTACAGCCTATCTTTTTAGATGGCTATGGATTTCATTGAACTGACTACCCACAGTCATCTATTGCCGTCTGAGATACTTATACTTGACATCTTGTACTGGTTTTGTCTGGGATAGGGTTAATTTTCTTCATAGTAGTTTCTATGGTGCTCTGCTGTGGATTTGTGATGAAAACAGAGTTGTTAACAAAGGGATGTTTTAACTATTGCTGTATGGTGCTTAGACAACGTCAAGGCCTTGTTTCTCACTCTGACCTGACTGAGAGGAGGCTGGGGCATGCACAAAAATTTGGGAGGGGTCACAACTGGAAGAGCTGATTGCAACTGACCAAAGAGATATCCCAGACAATATGATGTTCTGCTCAGCAATAAAACTGGGGATGGAAGGAGAAAGGGAGGACATTCAGAGTTATGGCATTTGTCTTACCAGGTAACCATTATGCATGATGGAGTCCTGCACTTCTGAAGATGGCTGAACACCTGCCTACTGATGGGAAGTAGTGAATGGATTCCTTCATATGCTTTGCTTGCATGGACAGCTTTTTCTTTACCTATTAAACTGTCTTTATCTCCACCCATGAGTTTTCTCACTGTCACTCTTCCAATTCTCTCGTCCATCCCACTGTGGAGGGTTGAGCTGCCAGTCCAAAGTTAAACCACAGCACATCTGCATATGACTCACAGACACAACTAAGGACACATGCCCTTTTGTAGTGGCACCTGAATGCTGCAAAGTATAGATTTGGGCGTCTCAAGTAGAACTCCCATGTGTGGGAAACTGAACACCTTATGTGACTGTCCAGTGTTCAGTGAAAGAAAAATTTCTGGCATCATTAAAACATAGTCTGATCATTCTGTCTTTTCAGATGCTTCACAGAATGCTTCATGTGAAAAAAGAAAAAAATTGTTACTACATAGCATTGAAAATAATCAGAAACAGCTTTTAAAATAATTGGTACAATATGTTGATGGTTAGAGAGAAAAGAAGTAAAAAAAATACTAAACAAAAAAGTTCAATGCTAAGAAGCATTTTCTTTTTACTTGTGGATGAGCTTGGACATCAAGAATCCTATTAACTAGTCATTTGCATTTGTATGGTACTTTTTCATTTGCGTATTTCTATTCTGGGAATAGAAATTCAGGAACAAACTCACACATGAAACCTAGGAGAACCATACCCTACTAACTGTCAGAAGATCCAGGATTTACGTTTGCCTCATTAAATAAGAATTCTCTGTGGAAGAATGCTGTTGGACTCTAAAATCTTTACTGGTAACACATTTTCAAGTATGTCTTCATGTTTAGAGCTAAAGCATCTCTACTGATGTTAGTTCATAATTGGACACCAACTGGTCATGAAAAGAAGAGTCATCCAGATATATTTATTCATCTTCTTTCAATCTACACACCCTGAAGGAACCCCCCACTGCATTATCAGCCTGAACAGTAGAGAATCACAGGTCACATATGATACACTTCTCTTTTTCATTCTTCTTGTATGCACAGTATTGTGAGGCAGATTTATGCTATTCAAACCTTTACATTTAATTGAGTATCATGATTCTACAGGCAGTATCTTAAGAATAAACACAGCAAGAACAGATTTTATACCTGGTTGCTCTAAAGCAACACATGTAAAGCTGTAACAGACCAGTCTAAACACAAAAAAAAAAATAAAGTGTTTGAGAATACCAAAACAGTCTCAGATGCCTTCGTCTTTCCTTTGGTTCACATTTCTTCTTTGCAACTTGTGGGGGTCTTCCTCTGAAGTAACATCAGAGATAGTTAATGTACACCAAAGGATGAAATATTCATGTCCTGGTTTGAGCTAAATAGAACTAATTTTCTATTTAGTGATTTTACTTTTCAGCTCAGTCTCTTTTAAGTGACTGAACTTGCTGAAAACTGGCAGCATGTTTTCCCAAACAGCGCTGCTAGAAGATATGCTCAAGGTCAGTTGTCTCATCCTGGGTGCTGTGTCTGCGCCTACGGGGGGAGAAGCAGACCCAAAACTGACCAACGAGGTATTCTATCCCACGTACGTCATACTCAGTATAAAACCGAGAGATCATGAAGGTCTCTGCGGTGTTTTGCCTTTTTGCCTTTTCCACCGTTCCTTCCATCTCGACCCTTCCATCCGTCTCGATCCTGCAGAGGCTGAGGCCTGAGCAGAATCCTGCTCGTT
>NW_010201109.1:0-2799 GCF_000695765.1 Mesitornis unicolor
ATATATATATATACACACACACACACATATTCTATATAGATATTAAAAATATATCTATCTATCTATAGATCTCTATCTCTACCTCTGTATCTTTACCTCTCTACCTCTCTATCTCTACCTCTCTATCTCTACCTCTCTATCTCTATATTTTTTCTCTTCTAAATTCAATGTTCGGCTCTCTGTTTTCCACGTGCTGCCCAGCTGATACAGAATTACACTCCTTTTATAGCTCATTAGGATACACAATGTGAGACAACTGGAGAATTAAAGTCCAAGGGCATTCACCGAGTGATTCTTCCTCGTTCTTTCACTCCCAGTCGTGTTAATAATGTGTCCTCACTGCCAGAGTTGGGTTTCAAAGCTAACATCCTGTCAAAATAAGTGGCAGTTTACAACTCCCATAGCAGTGATTTTTTGCATTGCAGACACTCTTTGCACATATTGCCTGAAAGAAGGGGAAAAAAAGTCTCAAATTTGCTCTGTTCAGCAAATTACAACTCGGCAAATTTGACAGCCACAAATTAAGTGCAGCAAGCTTTGCCAGTCAGCCTTTGGCTGGAGGTACCATATCTGAGAGGTAGAAGGCTCCCTACAGAGCATCCTTCATCTCTGCCAACCCACTAGGGACACCTTTACATTTTGAGTTTGTCTTGTTCCCAAATCCTGCTCTCTCAATGAGCCACACCACCTCCGTAACAGTTGGCTTCTTCTGGTAGGGAGCCTGGAAGAGTGGAGGAAACCAGGTTGAAAGAATATTTGAGGTGCAGCCTCCACCCATTCTGCCTGTCTGGAGTGAACCATGGATTAGTTTTGCCCCATGCACCAAAATCAGGCCTCTAACATCTTAACATTCCACCACATCACCAATCTTCTCCGTATCCTACCACCCTCCATCTCCACACCCCATTATGGTCCTACAGGCACCTGGAAGCACATCCCAAATACGGACAAAGGCAGCACCACACCACCAACCCATCTCCATCCCCTACCACCCAACATCTGGGGACCCATCCATCGCCCTACCAGCAGCCAAAAAAACCCCAAATTGGTCACTTCCCTGCCACCCACCTTAAGTACATAAAGCTCCTCATAATAGAAACATAAATAAATATCATTTCCAATACATGAATCCATCGCCTGGTTCTTCCACTTGGTGCTGTCTTTTCTTGGGGGTTGTTCCTTGCTGTTCTTGTTTATTTGTGTGTCTTTTAATATGTACGTGCACATATATGTGTGGTGCGCGCGCACACACACATATATATATAAATGTACCTATGAATAAATCCAAGAGCTGCACAGAGGAACCTGGGTAGGTGGAAGGCACCAGGGCTGGGTGCTGCAGGGCTCCTCAGGAGACAGCAGAGAAGCCACCTCCTTTATATTGGCCCAACAGAAACCAAAACACTTTACAGAACTGCTTTTTTAGTCATTTCCACATGTGTTTTTTCTAAATAAACTGGATTGAAACCCATTGTAGTAACACTTTATAGGTCACTGCTGCTGAAGGAGGCAGTTCCCACCTTCCCAGAATGCTCCTACAAAGGTGCTGGCACCTTTCTCCTGTCAGGAAAAACATTTCTGCAGCTGCAGCGGCTCCCATCAGCAACAAATCCACTCCCTGATCTGGATCCACTCCCTGAATACTGGGCCAGCTCAAGCAGGTACTGAAGTACAGCAATAAGGAAGGGTGAGACTGCCGTCCTTCTGCCATTCTCTCCTCAGGATCTGATGCTGAATAAAATCCATCCACTTCTCAGAACCTTTTAAAACCATCCAGATCCATGTAGGTCAGCAGCTAAAGAAAAAAAGACGCCATGAAGTATAAGCTGCAAGAGTATCCTGATGGACTTCATGTAGTTTAACATCCTAGAACAGGCACCAAAGCACAGTACCTGTGTTATTCCACAGCATTCCCTCATTTCACCAATTTCTTTCCATGCCCTCAGTAGTCTTGGCTGTACTGAGATGGGGTTTGTGCCCCAGCCTACCTAGAATCAACGACTCCAATCATTCACAATTATATCTCTGGTGTTTTAATGTTACAATTGCAATGCACACACGTAATTTTGACAAATTCCTCCTTTGTGGCCAATTCCTGCACTTTATTTTCCCAGTTTCACTCTTAAAAATTCACTTCAAAGTCTCTAGAAGAAAAATTATTGCATGTTGAATGACAGGCGCAGGTTATTGGTCTCAAACTACTGAGTCCATTTCCTCCCAAAATGCATCTTAAAAGTCCCCAAAAATTAAAAGAACACAGAGGGATGCTCCAAAAAAGCTCTCCAACTAACCAAGCCATCTTGTTAGCAAGTAGGAAGCAATCCATGCTACATCTGTGGACTGATCAGCCCATGAAGTAGTAAAATAAAATGAGAATACAGGGAAAGGGGCCTGAACATGCCACTCCTGGAGAACTCATTCAAGTTGTTCCCCGGTGCTGTATTCTAACAGTGCCTTTGTAACAACCACAAACCACCCCCTTCTCGCAGGCACGCTCCACCTCAACAACCACAGCACGGGAACAGCTCGACCTCCTCCGTGTCTTCACTACAGATGGGCAAAGCTACGTTACACGGAGCACGCCTGGACAACAGAACTCTCATTAGCAATCCCACAAGGCTAATTAATAAACCAGCAGCCAACAGTTTGAGCTTAGGCTTCATTTTTACAGTGTGAGGACTTCCTGAGGGGAAAGCAAGAGGGTATCTGTTACCTACTCTGACTTTCGGGCAAAGTTCTGCATCTTTCTTTGAGACTGGGTTTTTGACTCAGTAGATCAGGATCTTAGTCAATCTGTTC
>NW_010201110.1:0-4360 GCF_000695765.1 Mesitornis unicolor
GGAAGAGCAGAAGCCATCTGATCTCAAAGACCAGGTCATTTGATATAATCCATAACACCTGCTGGATGAAGTTGAAGGCCAAATTTAAGATATTTCCAAGGGTAAAGGTCATTTGATACAATCCATAACACCTGCTGGATGAAGATGAAGGCCAAATTTAAGATATTTCCAAGGGTATTTTTATTTGTTTGAACTTCTTTGGATAGAATCTGCACTCCAGTCCATGCAGGAACAACTGCAGTTTTGTGTGTGTAAACCCAGAGCACCGCTGCCTCCCTGCAGTCCAATAACGAGCCTCAAAGGTCCCTTTAATCAGTGCCACCAATTCCTTGGGACAAACAACAAAGAGAGGAAACAAAGAACAAATAAACAAGAGGAAAAAAGCAGCTCAGAATCCCCGCAGCATAAAGAGGCCGTTGTCTGCGCTGGGTTCTGGCCAGGAAGCTCAGCAGGTCCGTACACACCTACTCAGTGTTGCCACGGGGTTAATGAAGGAAGCGTAGCCAAAAATCACAGCCAAAAAAATCTCTGGCTGATGAATCAGGCCGAGCGTTACCGGCCAAACTCCGGTCCCTCCTCATGCAAGTTCCTAAATCAATGGTTTTTGTCAAATTTTTCATGCGATCGGCCACAGAAGCGGCTTTTCTTACGCCTTAGAGTCACTTCTCTCTGAAGTCAGATGAGACACCAGAAACCGCGGCGTGGAAGTCGTATTGTGAAGAGCGTTGGGACCGAAAACGCTTTGCATGTTCAGGCAGCCCGGTGACTCATTTGTGGTCATTTTGCCGCGTGTGCCGCTGAGAAACCAGAAAACGTTGCCGTTGATTTCTGTTAGGAATGAGAAGTCGAGGACAAAAACGAAAAGCAAAGCATGGAAAGTCCTTGGTATTCAGAGTTACCCAGCAGGACCTTTGCTGTGGTGACTGGATAACGTCCTTCGTAAGCCAAAATCCTGCTGTGGGCAGTGTCTGGGCAGCACCTTCCTGGAATGGGCAAAGGGTATGAAAGCCCAAATAATTCCTCAACCAGTGCAGCAGAGCTGTGTGCAGCACAGCGTGTTTGCAGAGGCCGTCTCGAAGAAACTGATTTCACTTTAAGAGGGTTTCGCTAAAATGACATTTATAAGCAATAAATCGCAGAACTTCAGAGCTGGAGGTTTCTGCCAGATGCTTTTATGGGTGCTTGAGTCATCACCAATTTAAAAGAAAATTAAAAAAATATCACTGGTTTAGAGCTAGCTAAACCCTTCCTCATTCAGGGGGCTTTTAAAAGCTCAAAAGATACCCTGGAACAGAGCGAGCAAACTCTCTCCACACCCAAATGCTCCTTCCTATCCTCTCAGGATCCATTCACCCTTCCCTTGAACTCTCCGGATGTCCGGAAATGAGGCGTGAAGACGGCGTTGGAGCGGGGTTTACACGGGACGGTGGAAGAGCAGGGGTGTGAGAACCATGGGCCGGGCTGGCCGGCGTCCAGGCAGAGCAGGAAGCGATCTGGAGCGGGGAATAATTCAGAGAGGCGCAGGGGTTTCGGGCGATGGAGGTGGAAATCACAAGGGATTACGGGGAGATGCCGGACCAAAAGCTCTCCCGAAGCATCAGCAAGTGGGTTCTAGGTTTGTCTCGCTGCTTGATTGCAAATGGTCTTCGATCAGCGCTGCGAAAATCAAGCGCAGAGCTCATTCACCCACCCTTGGATCCGCCTGTGAGAGATTAACTGACACCATCTCATTCTGGAAAGAGGAGAAAGGTGGCGATGGCCGAAGCGATTGGCCCGAGGTCATCTTAAAACCACAGGACGGCTACGCTCTGAGAGTCACATGAAGATGTTTCTCTTCCTCTCTTCTCTACTTCTCCATTTCTGAAGGTCTCTTCCTACCACAGAGATCAGCTGAAGGCTCTTGAAAAAGGAGTTGATTTTGGGTGACAACCCACACTTGCACAGCTCATTTAAGACGCTTTTTAGTCCATCTGAAAGTACCTGGAGGTCTCCAAACCCGTGTCCATCTGCAGCCAGGCAGCTTTCCTTCAGGCTAACGAATAAACTCTGCCTTTGTCTGATCTTGTTTGCTCGGTAACCACAGAAACAGCCTGAAAAAAACCAGATGAGCAGACACACAACCTTCAGAGACCAACGCTTCGGGCTTTGTTTCCATTCAGAAGGGCCCATTGGGCACCCACTCATTGGCTCCTCTCTTCGTTAACGCCGCTGGATGAAGGATGCACTTACGTGCACTCGAGATGCTTCTCTTGTAAACATTCCTCCCTAACCTGTTTTAAGGGAAATGGCTTTGTTTTCCTGCCTGACAGCTCTCCAGCTCCTTTCCAAAGGCTCCTTGCATGACCACGGACCACTCAGGCCCACCACAGCTTCACCTCCCACTACTTTACAGCAGAATTTCTTCACCAGCGGTCACGCAGGTGCCATCAAACCGAAGCTGGGAGGTGAAGGTTGCAGCACAGCACACAAGAAATGCCTTCAATCAAAGCTTTTTCTGTTTTAACTGATACTTCCCCTGCAACCCAGCTCTTTTGGCACCCAGGCCATGCATTTCGCTGCTCTTGACGTCAGTAACAAACCGTACAAACAGCTTCATCTACAGAACATCACTCGGTGTTCCTTTATCACTTCTCAGTTCAAAATATTTTTCAATGCTGAATACGCCCCAGAGACCCATTCCTGGCTCCCTCTTCTTCCTTGCCAATCCCTTCACACAACCCAACAACAGCTTTCCTGCTTTGAGCTGAACAGAACTGGTTTGCTATGCAGTGATTTCACTTTCCAGCTCAGTCTCTTCTCAGGGGCTCAAACCAGCAGCACGGTTTAACAGCAGTGCTCACTGCTACAAGTGATAGTGCTGGGATGTCATGGAAACATGGCAAGGCCACTGTCTCACCATGGCTGCCGTGGCTGCACCTACAGGAGGAGCAGACCCAACCCTGCCCAACCAGGGGTTGCATCCCCCCCACCCACACTCAATGCAAAGCCCAGGGATATTCCTTCCCTCTCCACCCCTGCAATGGCCCAAGGCCCAGCAGACCCTGCTGCTTCGCCTGCCTCTCATCCTCAGCCCTGTGCTCCTGCAGCAGCTCCCACTGCTGCTGGCTCCACACTGGGACTTCTCCAGTGCTCCCAGAGCCTCTGGGGACGTCATCGTCACTGGGGGAGGATTTTACATTGGTTTGTATCTCTATCTGTACATGTCTGTGTCTATTCCATTAATTCCTATTTCCATCACTATCCTGCAGTATCAGTGTTATTGTTTCATTCAATCTGTTGGTTTTCTAAGTCTCTCTCCCTTCTTCTCTTTTCTCTTCCCTTCTGGGGAGGGCAGAGGGGTTCACACCGAGCGTCTGCCCAGAATTTAGTGGCCAGCCCAGCCCTAAACCACAGCAGCTACCCAGATGGTTTTTCTGGATTTCTCCTCTACCTCTCGAGCAACGGGGATGTAACAGAAGAATTTCAAGCGAGATTCAAAACTAGTTTAGATTTATTTTACTTTTCCTCCTTTTCTTTCTACTCCCACTGCCGCATCAACTTGGACCGCGTTCAGCTTAAACATTATGGGCCGCGGTCTGCCTGAAAGGTATTTACAAAACGAAGTTCGTGTGTAAAGCATTTCCCAGCTTCGTGATCGCATCCTCATGGGATCTTCAGGCCCATCAGGAACAGAGCTCCCAACAGAAGGACGTGAACCTGTAGATGATGAGGTCCTGTCCTTGCATCTGTAAAGATTGCTGTAAACATCATTTTCAGATGCAAAACCCCCTTTGAAGACCAGCAGAGAGGATCTCTGAAATATTCTCACCCTATCTGACAATTGAAAGGTCAGAGGAGCACAAGCCAATGGTAAAGGTTGGCGACCCAGAAAATAAATTAAAAAATACTCTTATTCCTCTACTTTTGTTTTTCTCTTCTTTGCTTCCTTTCCTCCAGATGTTGGCCAAGACACAACTCACCTGTTTGGGGCAGAAGAGCAAAAGTAGCTGTCCCATAAATGGAGGAATACTTCAAAATTAACAGAGGAATATTGGTCTACACAGAAAAGGAAGAACAAATGATTGAACAGGCGCTGCCAAATGCATTACGAGAAATTTCTGGGTGATTTTTCACTTCAAAAAATAACAGAAGATGCACATAAAGAGGTTAAAAAAAGGCAAAAAGCTTTGGGTATTGAAAGGTTTTCCTGGAACTTCACACAACTGCAAGATTTCACCCCAGCTTTGACACTGAAGGATTTCTCCAGCGTTATTACTCAGTGCTGCTTTCCAGCAGTAAATACCTGAAGCAGCCATTGCCAACCTCATCAAATCACAGAATCCCAGAATGTGAGGAGGAGGAAGGGACCTGGAAAGCTCCC
>NW_010201111.1:0-13588 GCF_000695765.1 Mesitornis unicolor
TTTGGGATGAGCTGCAGTGGGGCTTAAGCTTTAAGCCCGGTCGGGGTCGGCCAAGCCCAGCTGGGCAAGGCCGGGGCTGCGCCACCTGCACCTGGGGCCACGCCGGTCAGGGCCAGTGCCATAGAGAGAGAGGCATGCCCTGCATCCCCCTTAAATACATGAATTCACAGAGACGCTGATTGGCTTGGCCCTGGTCAGAGGGGGGGCTGACAAAGGCAAAGGGTTCAGGTAGCTTCTTAAAGGGCCATGTCCATAGCCCTTCCCCCGTTACCAAAGACACAACCAAAAACCCCCTCACAGAAAACTCAATACAGCTAGACAAAATAAGAACTGAGAAGGCTTCTCACCACTTAAGTGGTCACAGAAAAAAGAGAGACTCATCAGATGGAGATAAAAACAAAACAATTTTAATTTGTTACCAATAACATCAGAGTAGAACAGTAAGAGATACAACCAGATCTTAAAGTCAAACACCTTCCTCCCATCCCTCTCTTCTTTCCCAGGCTCAGCTTTGTTCCCAGTTTCTTTACCTCCTCCTTGCCCAGCAGTGCAGGGTGATGGGAATGGTAGTTGCAGTCAGTTCATCCCATGCAGTCTCTGCCACTCCTTCCTCTTCAGGGGTAAGGGAGGACTCCTCCCAGCCTCCCTCTGCTTCCTCATGGCGCACTTCCCACAAAAGTTCTTCACAAAAGTCAAAATGTGGGTCTGCCCACAACTGCAGTTCTCTCATGCATGAACTGCTCCAGCACACACTGCCCATGGAGTCAAGGACTCTTCAGGGGCAGCCACCTTCTCATGTGGATCTGTCCCAGCTGGTGAACTTCCACAGGCCGCAGGTGGGTCAACGTGTGTTCCCGCCATGGGTTGCAGGGGAAACCTCAGCTCTGTGCACATCCTCCTCCTCCTCCTCCCTCTCCATTCTTACTTCACCTATCTTTGCAGGTTTTAAAGTTGTTCTCCACATGTACCTCTCCCTTCAGATGGTTCTGAAGGGTTCCTGGCTCTCTTTTTCAGGCTGGAGCTGCAGCAGGGTTTGAGCTTAAGTTGGGGCTGGGCCCAGCCCAGTTGGGCAGGGCCAGGGCTGGGGCTGCACCACCCACACTTGGGGTGCACTGGTCTGGTCCGGTGCAACAGAAAGAGAGAGGGAGATTGGGTGTGCTACACCCTCCTTAAATACATTAATTCACACAAGGGTGCTGATTGGCTTGGCCCTGATCAGAGGTGTGTCTGACATTGGAGCCTGAGAAGCTTTCCAGGTAGCTTCTTACAGGGCTATCTCCACATTCCTTCCCCACTACCAAAAAATAAAACCAAAACCCCTCACAGAAAACCCAATACAGGGTACTAGGATTGTTTAGTCTGAAGAAGAGGCAGCTGAGGGGAGACCTTATTGCTCTCTGCAAGTACCTAAAAAGGTTGTAGTAAGGTGGGTGTTTATCTCTTCTCCCAAGTAACTAGTGATAGGACAAGAGGAAATAGCCTCATGTTGTGCCAGGGGAGGTTTAGATTGGATATTAAGAAAAAATTCTTTACTGAGAGAGTGGTCAAACACTGGAACAGGCTGCCCAGGGAAGTGGTGGAGTAACCATCCCTGGAGGTGTTCAAAAAAACATGTAGATGCGGTACTTCAGGACATGGTTTAGTAGTCATGGTGGTGTTGGATTGACAGTTGGACTCGATGGTCTTAGAGGTCTTTTCCAACCTTAATGATTCTGTGATTCTGTTTCCATTGGCCTCAGTTGGGCTGTTTTTATAAACTTGTTCAGTAATTTCAGCCTTAGTGACGACCAGAAGCCATCACCCTTTCACTAGATTTTGACATTCTTCACCCAATAGTAGGTCCAAGCACTCCTTTTATTCAGAATCTATTAAGTCCAGTAGTTTCTCCATTGTTTTATTGTTGTCTTATCTAATACAATCCTTTTTGTGTAAAAATATATGTATTTTTTTAAAAAACATACTAAAAAGGAGATCGACTGTTAGACATCATTGGTAAGCTGCCAAAGTTTAAGCTAAAAACGTGGTTCCCCAAGAATTATAAGAACTAGCTAATGAAAGAACAAGTATAAGTCCTAACAGCATTTTTAAAAAAAATCATTTATTATATTGGCACAAAAAACCGTGCTAACGAAATTCACTGCTTGCACTGGTTAGGAGATAATGTAGCCTGGAAAATATAAAATAAATATAGCCTGGAAGTGAGACACTTTCTAGCTATAAGAAAAGTGAAGCTCTGGAATGGCCTACTTCTACTGCTATCATAGCAGCAGAAGCAAAAAATGTATTTTGTTACAAGATGAGGCTGGAAAATGTTCTGGACCATGGCTGCCTGCAGTGGGAGATTTAGCTGAGACTGTCCATTTGTTAGCATAAATCCAGTGTGAGTAAAGCCTTATCTCCAGTAGAATGCAACATGGCCATAAGACTGTGATCATACACTACAGATTTATCCTTACCAACGAAAGAGGCAACTGCTTCCAGCAGCTGGTGTGAGTGTCCCTATGCTGAAGTTGTTGCCCAAACCAGGCAAGCAGCTGAGCAGTTTGCATGAGTACTTCCTAAGTTATCACAGGCAAAAGCTGCCAGGTCACTTTAAATTCTCTCACTGACATATGCTGGCTGATTTTGCCTGAAGCAATTTAGGGAATGCATATGAAAAATACTCTGCTGGCAGATCCAGGTGACTAGCAGCAAGATGTGGTAATTTGTTCCACCAACATAGCTGGATCAGAAACAGGACATTTTTCTGCATTTTGTTATCATCATGGCTAGGCTTCGCAAACGAAGATAAGGGAAGGACACCACCCACACTTGCTGCAAACGTGCTGATGGCTAAAAAGGTCGATGCGGGATAGGCAAGTCCGGTTGCAAAAGGCACAGCAGGAAGTCTCCTTAGGCGGTATTGGCAAACTGGTATTTTGTTATACTGTGTCACAAAACTGAACTGCTTATTTTCAACCCAATTATAGTGGTATAAGCATACTTATGCTAATAAAGTTCATTCCCAAAAGGTTTATTCTACTAGGATTTATAGTGATATAAATACTTCAGTAAAATTATAGGTTTATCAAATGGTTTGGGTTAGAAGGGACCTTAAAGATCATCTAGTTCCAGTGCCCCCTGCCATGGGCAGGGACACCTCCCACTAGACACCTCCCAAAGCCCTGTCCAACCTGGCTTTGAACACTGCCAGGGAGGGGGCATCCACAGCTTCCCTGGGCAGCCTGGGCCAGTGTCTCACATCTGCTGGTAACTTTTTGGTTGGGTTTTTTATTTGGCTTCTACCCAAACTTTCTGCCCATTGACAGTGAGATCCTGAAGAAGGATGGTGGTGGGGCCTTCCTCAGCTTTCCTGTAGGCCCCCTTCAGGAACTGGAAGGCTGCAATAAGATTTCCCTGAAGCCTTTCATTGACCACCACCCCCAAGTCTTTCTCGTCAGGACTGCTCTGAAGCCATTCTCCACCCAACCTGTATCTGTGATTGAGATTGCCCCTTACCAGGTGCAGGACCTTGCATTCGGCCTTGTTGAACTTCATGAGGTTGGCATGGGCCCACCTCTCCAGCCTGTCCAGGGCCCTCTGGATGGCATCCCTTCCTTCCAGCATGTCAACCAGACCACACAGCTTGGTGTCATCCGCAAACTTGCTGAGGGTGCACTCGATCCCACTGTCCATTGCACCAAGATGTTAAACAGCACTGGTCCCAGGACCAGCTCCTGAGGAACACCACTCATAACTGGTCTCCATTTAGACGTTGAGCCATTGACCACAACTCTCTGAGTGCGACCATCCAGCCAATTTATTATCCAGTGAGTGGTCCATCCATCAAATCCGTGTTTTTCCAATCTAGTGACCAGTATGTCATGCAGGACAGTGTTGAATGCTTTGCACAAGTCGAGGTAGATGACGTCTGTTGCTCTTCCCTTATCCACTGATGTTGTAACTCCATCGTAGAAGGATATCAAATTTGACAGGCATGATTTGCCCTTGGTAAAGCCATGTTTGTTACCACCAATCACCTCATCTTCATTTTCCATATGCCTTAGGAGATCCTTCAGGAGGATGTGCTCCGTGATCTTGCTAGGCACAGAGATGAGACTGACTGGCCGATAGTTTCCCATATGTATATAGTGTTCCTAATCTAAATAGTTGTACTAGTATAAAATATATGCATAGATGAAACCTAGAAGAAGCAGGGCCTACCAATGTACTGTTTGGTGTTCTGATGAGAGGCAAGCTATGGTAATCACATTACACTGGTGTCCTGACACAATTAGCAAGCATGCTGAAATGTAAAAAATTCACTGTAGTGCCCCTGAAAGCTTTAGTGTAGTTAGGATGTGTTCATTTTCATAATAATATAATTATGGGAATGGGAAATTGCAGGTAATTGCTGTTGTTGTGACCTTGATCTTTTAGTAATGAAATTAAACTAATTGCTTCCATTTTGGTTCCTACCCATTCATGGGCAGCTTCAAATTTTTGAAGAGAGTGACAAAGGCAAAGGTGCTTTTCTTTTTTTGTGGGTTTTTGTTTGGTTGGTTGGGGTTTTTTGTGTTTTGTTTTTGGTTTTGTTTTTATTTTCCCCTGCATCTCAGTTACCATATGGAAAGCACTTCATATTTTGCTGAAGTTCTGTTTTGGATTTGGGAGCTTTTCCCTTCAGTTTTCTGTGTTCTAACTTCCCACAGGGCTTGGAAATCTTTACACAACACACTATTTAAACACTGTTGACAATCTTGACAATGAACAGTAATGAAAAGTTTTTTTAAAAATTAAAATTAAAATTATAAGTATCTTCTAATTTATACAATAGCTTTTGAGGATTAGGGGTTACCTCAGATATTGTTTTCCTGAACATACCTCAAAGGAGAGTGTGTGTATGTGTGTATGCACATACAATTACCTTTTCACATAGAATAGAAAGCTCAATGTTATTAGAACAAGAGAATGGCCACATCCACAGTCTCATACAGTCCAGTAACATGGAGGTCTCAAAAAAAAACCACCATCTGCAAATAACTGAGGAGGAGTTTAAAATCAATCTGCCAGACTTCAACAATTTCTTCCTAGCACTTGTTCACCTATCTGTTCTTAAGTTTAGCAGTTTTTACAGGCTTTGTCTTCCATTAAAATATTAATTCAGTTTTTGAACCTAAATAAAAAGCAAGTCATAACATCTTGCCTCAAACTCAAGGAGTTCATGCCCCGAATACACACTTTATTTACTCTGTGACCTGAAAGTACCATGCCAGGTCCCTTAATTCTTGCATCAGGAAAATCAATGAGCAGCTCTTTCCAATGCACCTTGAGGACCTTGTGGAGCTCTACGAGATCCCTTGCCAGTGACATCTTTTCCATATGAGGTATGATAAAGTAGAACCAAAACCGAAGAATCTGGGATTTCTGACTGTGCTCACAGTGACAACATACACACAGCCAGATTCAACCATTTGTTACTTCGCTTTAAATTAATTTATTTCATTTTGCTTTCATTTTAGGTTTCTGTTTGTTTTATGCCCCATCTCCTCCTTTCTTCTTGATAGTCTCATCAATTTCTCTGTCACAGCAGCAACAAGTAACACTGAGACTCGTATCTGCTAGAACTCTGATTCTTACAGGAAGACCTCTTGGCTTTGGCTCCCCAGATTACATGATTATAACCCCCCTAGGTGAAAGAAAATTGAGATCTATCATACTGACTATGTATTCATTCATCTGCTGTCAACACAGCTTCCTTTTCTTCAGAAGCATTTTTTTGCTTTGTGCTCAAGCAAAACACAGGGTTGGGGGTTTTCTTGTTCTATTTTTTGTTTCAATTTTTAAATTAAAATCTGCTTGAGATAGTCAGAACTCATATAACCAAACAGAGGAGTTAATCAAGGAACAAATGACAAAAGCATGTTGGATGTGCAAACAAACCTTCCTTGGCTCTAACACAAAAATTGTCCTCTGAAATTTCAGTGAAGTCAACATGAGTGCCTATAGAGGACAAATGTATGGCTTCCATTCTATCTATTTACCATAGAACTGTTATTAGAAGAGATGCAAGAACCCAGACCAATCAAAGCTGTCCTAGCATGAAATAATCACTGGATAATAAAAGGCTAATAACTTGTTCCTTTACAAACAATAAAGTATCTTTCACCATATCCAGCCAACTTCTTTGTAGCTGAAATATGTGTTTGAGCTACTATAAGTTAGCAGGGTAGTTTAGCAACCTCAGTTAAACTGACTGGTAAAAGTTATTTAAACCTGGTTACCTGCCCCTCCCCTCTACAAATGGATATTCCCATTAACAAAATGTCCATGGACATAATTTATCATTATCTCGTCATTACGTTTTTAACCATTTCCTTATATATTGAGGAATTTGTAGGACTAAATTAGTGTGTATATATTATTATCCTGTGAGTATATTTAAGTAAATTTATGTGTTTGCTCATCTGTATGTATATGTTCAGTCTGAGTTTATAATCTAAGCCAAGCCTCCTTTTCTGCAATAGCTTACTCACTGCATATGGAAAGGGCACAGAGATAACACACACATAGTAATCCTAATACTAATTATCTGCTACTTTTAAATTTCAAGTGGAGAAAGTTTGGTAAACAGATGGAAAGCTCTGAAAATATCTTGAAGACACACTCCAGCCTATGGGAAGTGTTTTAAAAAGCCCACATAGAATACTCAGGGGTTTCTAGATTTCCATCAAGTAAACAGTAAAAAATAAATTAACTTTTCAACGTCAAGGTTACTGTGAGTGACTATTATTGTGATGGCAGCCATATCTTTCTCTTCTTCTGGTCTTGCTTTCTACCTTGTCTCTCCTGAAAGTCAAGCATCACACAGGCTCTATATATTTTTCTCTGCACTTTTTCCCCCTCCTTATTAAGTTCAACCTTGATACAGAAACTTTCTCAGCTCCCTCTTCTCCCTGTGTTCCCTTGTTATTCCTCTTCCTTGCTTCACTCCCCTCACTTCGAGCAAGGCTAGCATCTTTGTATCTTTACCTACTCTTATTTCCATACCTTTTCCCTTAGTGCCTTGTGTGGCATCAAATTCTACCATTCCCAACTACAGTAAGCAGTCTTATTCTGCACTATATTGTGTTTTCTGTGAGGAGTCTTAGGGATTTTTGGTAGCAGGGGAGGACTATGGAGATAACCCTATAAGAAGCTTCTTGAAGTTCCTCCACTTCTAAAATGTTGAACCCACATCTGACCAGGGTCAAGCCAATCAGCACCTTTGTAAAGTCATGTATTTATTGGGGGAGGCAGCACATGCCCCACCTTGTCTTGCTCAGGCCCCAGCCAGTGTGGCCCCCAGTGTGGGCAGTGCAGCCCTGGCCCTGCCTGGCCAGGCTAGGCCAGCTCGGTCCTAACTTAAGCTCAAGCCCCACTGCAGCTCTAGCCCAAAAAAAGAGAGCCAGGAACACTTCAGAACCATCAGAAGAGACCTGCACTGGAGAAAGGAGAGGGACATGAGGAGGACAACTGTGCAGACACCAAGGCCAGTGAAGGAAGAAAGAAGAGGAAGAGGAGAAGGAGGAGTTCACTGGTGGGACAGAGCCACATGAGAAGGTGGCTGCCCCTGAAGAGGCCACACACCATAGACAGTGTGTACTGAAGCAGTTCATGTGTGAGGGAACTGCAGCTGTGGTCAGGTCCAGACAGGGGCTTTATGAAGGCCTTTTCTCCTGTGGGAAGGGTGCCACGAGGAAGCAGAGGGAGACTGGGAGGAGTCTTCTCTACCGCTGAAGATGAAGGAGCAGCAGAGACTGCATGGGATGAACTGACTGCAACTACCATTCCCATCTCTGTGACCCTGGGCAAGGGGAAGTAAATAAACTGGGAATAAAGCTGATCCCAGGAAAGGAGGGAGAGGTGGAGGAAGGTGTTTTACTTTAAGATCTGGTTGTACCTCTCACTGTTCTACTCTGATATTATTGGTAAAAAATTAAATTTATTTTGCTTTTCTCCCCAAGATGATTCTGTCTTTTGCCTGTGACCATAAGTGGTGAGAAAAAAACCTACTAGTCCTTATTTTGTCTAGCCCCTTTTGTGGGCAGTATAGTGCTCAGTTGCCCACTGGGCTTAAGCCATAACATGCACTTTCACTGAAAAGATCAAAACCAGTCCTTCTAGCTTCACAGAATGTTAATCTTCCGAGACAAAAGAGACATAAGAGTGAGCCAAGGACTCCTAGGCATATTTGTTTTTTCAAGGACATGCTGTAGAGCTGGGGTTGAATAGCATATGATAACAGTCTAACTTCCCAAAGTCTCCACTTGGTTTCTGTTCAGTTTGAGCTCCCTCTGCAGAAATTATGCTCTAGTTGACACTGAAGTGTCTCGGTTTACTGGGACGGAATTTTAGAGTCAGTTTTCTGTTGAGGAAAACTGAAACTTTTTTAAGGACTACAACACACTATTTCATGGGAACAAAGTGCTAAAACTTTGTTATAGGTTTCAACTAATTTTGGTATGTGATGATCAAGGTCTTCCGATTAAACGGGTCCAGAGGCTGGAGGAAGCAAAAACCCAGGAGAGTTGACCCTAAGCTGACCCCAGGCTGACCACTTAGTACTATCTCATACCATAAATGTCACATTGCCTATAAATCTGGGAGTTTGCTGGGAGCTGTCTTTTGCTGGGAAGCTGTTCTCCCCTCTTCCTTCTCCTTTTTCCCTCTTCCATGGCTGAGATCTCAAGAGAGACTTGTCTACCATCCTGACCCTGAGGCCTACTCCCCCCCAGTATTAGCTGAGTATAACTCTGTGTGTTTTATATTATAGCTGTTGCTAATATTAGATCATATTATTATTATTTAATTAAATTTATATCTATTTCAACCCATGAATCTCCTTTTTTTCCTGACCCCCCCCCTCCAGGCAGGGAGGAGGCATCTGGTGATAGAGTAACCATATAAACCACAATATTATAGAAAACTTCCAAAAATCACTCTGAACGCAATCAGTTTTAAATGGCAGGAGAACTTGGTCCCAATGACTGCAAGCAAGTTTTAATTCATCTTAGATTTGGCACCATAAAATCATATCATTCACAGAGAGATGAGATATGACCTGATCCTTGGGATGAGTGAACAGCACAGAAAATTATTCAGCCTTAACAGACCTTGGAGATACAGCTGGATTTCTCACATATGCACAGCAGCAGCTATTGCTCTTAAATCATGAGAGTTTATGACACCCTACTGAACAAGCAGGTAAATCTACTGATCAGAATTGATTTGTTGCTGCCTTGTCACAGAAGAAAAAGCTCAAATTCTTTTGCTGCTGAAAACAGCTAGAGAAAATATTGCACTGATTTTCAATTAATTCTAAGCTAACTAGTGACAATGAGCAATATGAATATTTTCCTCTTGATGTGTTTTAATCCCTGACACACTTTTTATTTAGTTACAACATGCCTCAGATAGGAATGCATTAAACCACAATATAAATTTTAATAGTTGTTTTTACGTGGAAAGAAGTATATATGTGGGCTCCAATCCCCTATACCACACTAGCCATGTGGGCTTTTTGTGTGTGTGTGTATCTGCTGTCTCAAAATGAGCATTTTTATACTCATTAAGGATACATCTTAATGAAAATAAACCTCTCCACTACTCTTAAGCTTCAATTGTTGGCTTTTTTTTCTGGTACAAACCTTGCCCTGTCTGTGTGCATGTGCCCGGCAGCATGTTCTCAGATGATGGGAGAACAACATGAAGATACTCCCTGATGGCTCTATGAGACCTGCATGCCCTGTTTGCCTGAGGCATTATTCATTATGTCAGCAGAAAAATACCAAGAAACGGCTTTCAGGAACTGTGGAGCAAGGAGAAGGATATAGTGTGTGCATAGTTGTGTGTTTAAATATGCAGAAAGAGTCAGAAAGAAGCTGTTATCATCATTACACACTGAAAAGTTAGGCAAGAATGCAAAAATTCATAAGAATCTCTAGATTATTAAGATCTTATTTTACTGTTAGAGGTCAGCGTCTGGGAGGACTCTAGGCCCTCTGTGTACTATCAACTCTCTGTATGACATTGGACACACTATTTGCACATATTTTTAAATGTTTATCCAAATTAGCTTTCTAAAGTGCCTCTGCTGAATTTTGCCTCCTTTTGTAGCAACACTACAACACTGCCATTCCTCAGACTCAAAACCACTGCCACCTTCAAAGCCGTTGCATAACTAGAGTCAGGGGACCAAACATTCAGCTTTGCTTCCTCTCATATGGAGCTTAAATGTGTATCTTCACAGTTAATTGTCAAGATACCCAAAACAGCCTGATCTGCCAAGCTAGATGCTGTATAAAATTGTAACAAAGCCAAACCCTTTCCAGAGGGTATGCAATGTAAGTCAAAATGCAAAATATAATCAAAAAAAGTAAAGGTGATAGAAACCTCCAGGTAAGGGTGTAATCGCTACCCGTGTCATAAACAGTTCATCATATCAACCACCTAATTTGCATCAAATTTAAAACAGAAACGACTGCTAACTAGCCATTTTCTCTGCAGCTGTACATACAAGCTACTGCTACATATCCTTCGCAGGGTTGTATTCACTCCTCATCTTTCTGCATTTTACATTTTGCAAAATCAGAGTTCTATGTACGCTTCAATAATATACGATATTATCATTAACTATCATTATGCAGCCAAACACTTCTACACTTTAGCAAATGAAGTAGATCCTTGCTTTGCTGGGTTTTGATCTAAAAATCTAACTAAAAAGCTTTTGCTGATGAAATATTGCCTACTCTTTCTCTGCTACTTTGTTCGTAATATTCAGAAATGCAGCAAGCTTAAATTTTCTGATGTTGTAAAAATGTTCACCTTGACACTAGGACAAACTCTTGAATTCTTATGTATTCAGAGCCATGTCACTAATCCACATTCACAGAGTGAATAAAGCCCAAAAACATCAGAGAAAGAAAAAAGTGACAGAGGGAAAAAAGAGGGAGAAGGGCGAGGATTTATTTAATTTTAATTCATTCCATAATTTTTCATCTATATTCTTGGCTTCCACTTAAGACAATGCAAGGACGTGCAGAAACATTGCTTAAGAATTTTACATGCCATTTATACTAATCAGAATAAAGTTCACCTGAATACTAATAATTTTCTGTGGTGAGAAAATACTTAATAAAATTCTATTACAAGCACATGAAAGTAAACAAACCCGTTTTTAAACAACAAAATTAGTTTGAAAAGTCCAAAAATGAAATTAACTGCTGTAAAACAGAGGATTTGCCTGCCACAAAACCCTCACTTTCAGCTTGATTATGCTACTTAAATGACACCTGTCTGCATTTTAATCCATGGGCAGAAGTCTGCTGGTAGAATTAATAATTATGATCAAAACCCACGGAAGTCCATGCTAATGATAAGATAAAGAACTTACTCGCACCACCTACAGTGAGAAGCTAATCTTCTTCAGTGTCCTAATCTACTGACATACAGGGTTTGATCTGAAATAAGCTCTTAATAATGAATAATCTGGCTATTAATATGATTCTGCTGAGCAGAAAATGGAAGATTAAAGAAGGAGCTCTGAAGAATTAGCTCTCTCATTTTTCCCAATATTAAGACTGCTTCTCCAGCACCCTCCCTATTCCCCCTGAAGAAAGAAGGAGAAAAAAAACAACCAAGAAGAACCACAAAAAAACCCACCACCTTTTTTGACAGATGCTGCCACCTTAAGGACACAAATTGTCAGAGCTAGCCGCAGTTAGTGCAGGTGCTACTTGGTTTGGAGCAGGGAGAAAAACCTGCAAGCTGCCATTTACTCCAGGGCATGGACTCTTCAATGGGGAGGTGGTAGGAAAGCAGAAGTCCCTTCTTTTAACACACAGTCCAGAAGTTAATCTTTGTGTGCATACATGTTACAAAGCAGAGGGAGGGAAGACAAATCATAACTAATATTAATTTACCTGTGTTTTAAATCTCCAACAACAGAAGAGGTGTTACTTCGGCTTGGCAGATGTCTCACCATTGCGACCGACTTCCTTAGCCAGATAAGACAGATTTCAATAAATGACCAAGAAACAATGGATTTCAAAATTTTGAATTTCAAAAGCATTAGGAACCTCCATTTCAGATGCCAAACTTGGAACACTCTTGAGGGTATATGTACCCTTTTGGAAATACAGAGCATGGAAAATCAGGTACCTTTACAGTCTGTCCTTAATTGAGGATCCAGATATTTATGATGATTGATCTTATTGATGACATTTGACCTGTCATTAAGATGCTTCATTGGTACAGCAGATATCTAAAGGACCTCTAACTCTGCAATCCTTATAGAGAAATGTCAATCATCGAGGACTGTGCTGACTTTTTTTCTTTTTTTTTTAATGAAAAAAGTGGGTCCAGAAAATCAAAGATGTAAACACAATCCTGACAATGTGTAACATTAAATAGTTCAACCAGGCCTGGAACTGTAAATAGATACATGCAAGCATATTTAGTTTAGTGACAAATACACTACAACATTCCTATATGTGTATTGATTTGGATGTGCAAAAAAAAAAGTAGTAACAAGCACACAACATTTTGAAAGTGAGGTTGCTATGCAAGACAGTCTCAATCAAATCCTACAAGTACTTTTCCAATGGAAATTTTCATCTACAGTTTCATTTAGTCTAGCAGTCCTTCTAAGAAGGAATAAGTCATGTCTAAACTTCTGGTTGAACTCACTGGGAAGAGTCACTGATTCCACCAAAGCCAGCAAGCACAAAATAGAGGCAAGACTAGATAAGGAGAAGTGGAGGAAATAGCTGGTTTTACTCACCCTCTTCCCCTAGCCACAGTTTCACAGCTGGTTGGTATTGGAAGCAAGGTTATGGCTCTTGGTGCCCAAGTTTGGGGTGACCCACTAGGACATCTGAGGCCAGAGCAGTTCATTCTCCTCCACAGTCATTTCTCAATCCATCTGAATTGAATGAGCTTTTCATCCCTTAGCTGTAGTGCTAGGTACGGCCCTCAGCCTCTGGGATGCTTGAAAAAGCCACAGGGACATGGGTCAGAGGAAGAAAGATGGGAAAAGTAGGGGAGAAGAACAAGAAAGGAATGAAAGGAATGAAAATGCACCCTAGCAAGCCAAAGGAAGATCTGATCAGGTGGCTGTGGGGCTGGGAAAGGCCAAGTTATGCTAACTTCAAGTTTCTGATTTCATTCTCTCCTTATTCATTACCCACCATCCTCAAAAACTCCCAGAGTTCAATCAAAAAATTATGCCTTTCATTTGGCATGAGGGTGTCTTATGGATCTTCAGTTGTGCCTCACAGTTATGGCCATGCAAGAAATAGGTCAGTATTTTCCATCTCCAGCTGTATGCAGTCATGCAAGGTATTGCCCAGAAGCCAGGTAGGTGCTGGCAGGGCCTGCTCCTGACTCAGGTGCCAGTTTGCCTCTTCACTTCTCTGCGCAGCCGTGATAGCCTCCTGCTGAATAGGCTGTGCTTGGTCCACAGAGTTGCTGCATGCCTTACCTGGGATGCTGGTGGGGCATGTGGAACTCCTCCATCCTCGGGGAGATTCCAATCATTAATTTCAGATTAATTTACTGTAAGCAGGAA
>NW_010201111.1:13632-84145 GCF_000695765.1 Mesitornis unicolor
AGGACTTGGTCTTGTGGAGAAGATGGTGCTGTAAAAGCGCCCTAGGATCACAGAATCACAGAATCACAGAATCACAGAACGTTAGGGATTGGAAGGGACCTCAAAAGCTCATCCAGTCCAATCCCCCTGCCGGAGCAGGAACACCCAGATGAGGTTACACAGGAAGGTGTCCAGGCGGGTTTTGAATGTCTGCAGAGAAGGAGACTCCACAACCTCTCTGGGCAGCCTGGGCCAGTGCTCTGGCACCCTCACTGAGAAGAAGTTTCTTCTCAAATTTAAGTGGAACCTCCTGTGTTCCAGCTTGTGCCCATTACCCCTTGTCCTATCATTGTTTGTCACCAAGAAGAGCCTGGCTCCATCCTCGTGACACTCACCCTTTAAATATTTATAAACATGAATGAGGTCTCCCCTCAGTCTCCTCTTCTGCAAACTAAAGAGACCCAGCTCCCTCAGCCTTTCCACATAAGGGAGATGCTCCACTCCCTTGATCATCTTTGTAGCCCTACGCTGGACTCTCTCCAGCAGTTCCCTGTCCTTGAACTGAGGGGCCCAGAACTGGACACAATATTCCAGATGCGGTCTCACCAGGGCAGAGTAGAGGGGAAGGAGAACCTCTCTGACCTACAACCACCCCCCTTCTGATACACCCCAGGATGCCATTGGCCTTCTTGGCCACAAGGGCACAGTGCTGGCTCATGGTCATCCTGCTGTTCACTAGCACAGGAGGAGAGAGCCTCTAAAGTGCTAAACAAGAGCTGTTCAAAAAGTAAAGCATCACTATATGTCAACCCAATCCCCTTCTCAGGGCTTCAGGGGCACAAATTATCTTAAAAGCCTGAGTGGCCCCACCTGAGATCCACACCAGCCCACGACCCTGCTGCCCCATTTAAGCTTCTTCACCCCTGCCTCTCTTAGGGTAGTAGTTGGGAGTGGTGAAGGTGAGGTGTTGAATTCTCCACAGGAACCTTGCTTCTCCCCTGTGGTATTCTCTTGAATGAACTTCAATTTAGTCATTTAGTGAATCATTAGTATAACACTAGCACAATTTACTTGCAATCTCCTTGCAAATCTTTTAACAGAATTTTATTTACAATTTGTTTGAATTGTAGAAACAGTCCTGAAATATCTTGTGAGGTTATTAAGGGTGTAATTAAAAAAAAAAACTTTAGATAAGGATTTTGGGTTTAATTAAAATCATAAGGCATTTGGCTCTTTTAAAAAAATAGCAGCATTGGTTCCTTGCCAGTGATTACTTAAGGCACAATTTGTTCAACTTGGTCAATTTGCACAGTAATGTTACCTGCTGGTGAGCTTTGCCTTGCACATCCTGCTTGGATATCAATCCTAGGATCCCTTATGAGAGAGGTGTTTTTTCAATATCTACAACAATTTGTCAGTCTCTGTGTGCCTCAATGTGACTGTAGATGTTTTTCTAAAATGCCTTATCACAACTATGGAAAAAGTCATTCCAAGCAAAAAAGGTGTAGCATGATTTTGTTTGTGCTCTTTAGTGTTTTCTTGGCTTTGGAAAATTCTGGATAGATTTTTACACATGGGAACTTATTTCCACAGAAAAGTGGGGTTTTTTAACCCAGTATAAAGTTCTGTCATTAGTCACTGATAATAAGAGGGTAATGACAAACACAGGTTTCTTGAATATCATTCTAGTGTGAGAAGATAAATAATGATGGAGATGTATTTTTTCCAATTTCTTTGAACATGAGGCTTAACCCATGGTGCTTTCCAGGTGCTGTTTTCCCCCTTTTTTTCTCCTTTGCCTAAGCATAGATGAAGGAGGCAGAAGTAGTTGTCATCTATGGGGTGTGTGATGCTGAGACACTAATTAAATCCATCTGTGGCCACACAGACTTCAAACCATGGTGGATTTCTGATAGTTTTACCTTTCAGTGTGATGGATAAGGGCAAGAGGCTTTCTGCTTGACAGATTGAGTGGCATGTTTGGGACCTATGTTAGGTCTGAGATTAGCGAGCAGCTCCTGCTGCCTGCACTGGGAGGGGAAGAGGCAAGCCAGGGGCAGGCTGCCTTCTGCTCCAGACAGGTGCCAGTGCCTCTGTGACCCAGGAGAAAACAAATGTGGCAGCACCTAGAGGGAGGTCTACAGAAACAGATATATTCCAAGCTGCCGTTTCAGATGTATCAGTTTTAATCAGATTATGATGCCAATGGTAAGAGGTAGTAGTGCATTAGAAAATCTTGATATAACATTGGCACCAAAATAAGACCTCTAGGAATACTCATAATGACTGAGGCTTTTCCTTCACTGAGGGATTGCTTGTTTTCTTGGAAACTTGAAAATGAGGCAGGGCTGAAAGCCTAGGACAAAGCTTTCAGCTAAGCTTTATTAATAGTTCTTTAATTTTCTAAATGTATTTTACTAACTCAACCCTAGTTGTTTACAAATTGAATTAAATAAAACCTGTGATAATCAATGGAATAGGTATTGTTATAGGTATAGAATGAAGTACAGAAGCTGAAATATTGTTTCAGGTGACAGCAAAAGCTGGGCATAGATCTCTGCAGTACTGAGATCACACTAGAAGTTCCAGACTATTTTTCAAGATATGCAAGTCACCAGCTAACATGTTGTTGGCTATAAGCTCCTCCCTGCCCATCACCCCGCTCCCCCCCAAAAAATTCCATGTTCCCAAGTAGCAGGTGTACCATAGATTATATGAAATACTTTGGGGAAAGGAAGCAACCTTTATTTTTCAAATCATGAGCTCAAAAGAAATTATTAATTTGGGGGTTGAATCTCAAACAAGAAAATGGATCAGGAGAAAAGCGCTAAAAAACAAGAAGCATCAAACACCAGGTGGACAAAAAAGTGTAAGTGTAACACCAGTCCATCAGAGAGCTGCACAGGGTATGGAAAGATCAGCATCAGTCACTCAGCTTTTGCCTAAGATAATACAAGGGACTGCCATCAAGTCAGCAGGTGAGCAAGGGAAATGAAAGGCAGAAAGTGCCAGGTCTTTTGATGCTTACTGCACCTGCTGGGATTCTGCACGTGTCTTAAACCATTCAGCAGGTAAACTAGTCACCCCTGCATGGCACTTGCCTTTGGCTTCTTACTTAATTCATGAATCGTGGGAGGTGTAGAAGAGAAGTATTACCTGCATTTCTGAATTTTGACTTGATGTAGTCTTCTAGCAGTGAAAAAGGCCAGTACACCTGACAGTATGTGTGAATTGCAGAATACAGCTCACCAAAGACACCCTGCTGTATAGCAGGCATAGTATGGACTTGGGATTACTTAAGTGTAAGGAAAAGAATGTGATATGGTTATAGCCCTGGTAAGCAGGGAAGGGAGTTATGAGTCTGACTAAATGGGCATTTTTAAGTACAGCTAAGCATTGAGAAATAAGGATGGGAATGTTGGCAATTATGTAATTCTGGGTAATTCACAAAAACGACTAGGAAGACTAGGATACCTATAACTGATTTCTAACTAATCTAGTTAGACTTGCAAATTTCCTAACCATGGTGAATAGAGTTATATAAGCAGATGTATGTGAATACATCAGAAGCAGGACTAAATTGTGTTGAGAAAACTATGGAGCTGGTTAGAAGATGTTTGGTAGTGGAGTTTTTATTACCTGGATTCTGGTGGTGTGGCCTTTGTTTAAGCTAGAGCAGTATGTCACCTCAAAAGCCAGACTATGATGTGGAAGATGGAGAGAAAACAGTCAAGGCAGATGAGAGTTTTGATGGGAGTTATGCTAAAATCATCTGTTGTTATCTGCGCTGTGGACACTACTGCCCTGGGTGGGCCTTCATAAGTGATCAGGTAGCTTTCTTGCAGTCATGGGGCTCAGGTACTCTTCAGAATATCAGCACCTGCTTCAGCAATGCTAGCTCTTACCTATTGTTGACGTATAAACCACATCCTTCTTCCAAAACAGACTGAGGATCATAGGTCGAAACATTTTATTCAGATCAAACATCTTAATAATTTCAAAGTGATTTAATCTGGAGGATAGCTTTCACTCCAGGCAGCCTGATGTGCTCCACCTTCTTGACTCTGTGTTGCTTTTACAGTCAAGTCCGCAGCCAGCTTTGAAATTCTTTACTGATTGTCAAGTGGTATAGTCACACTGTTTTCAATTAAATGTATTCATTTATAGCAGTGCTTCTGCTGGGTGTGCTGTGACCAATGTGATCCAATTATTTTTTCATTGTAGGATTAGATGCAGCTCCAGACAGAGTGAGAAGACTGAAATCCTCAAATGTATGGTTCCTCAATGAAGCAAATGAACTATAGAAATAATATTATTTCTAGGATATATGCAAGACAAGAAAGACTTGCATATTTATAGCGTACTTCAGAAAACAGAAGCTGGTCACCTAGGTGTTTTTACCATGCAAAGTTATATAAGCATTGGGAATATTTTTAATTTGGGGGTGACAGCTATTGGTGCCAGGAATTTGTCTGAAGCAGTGGTACTTAGTATTGTTTTCAGAACTCTGGAAAACTGAGCCACACCTCTGCTTTGATTGTGTTCATTTTGCACTTTCCTCATAATTAAGAGGACTGAAAATACTCATCTTTCAACAAAACCAAAAAAAAAAAAGGTAGAAATACTAAGCATAAAGCCCTGTGATCAGAACTTTGTAAACTGCCTTGATTCTGGATGTAACTATCTATCACCACAAGCCATAGCCAGCTATGACAGTGACTTAGAAGGCTGTTTCACATTATCAGTTTCCTAGGCAAACCATCTACTCATCTGGAAAATCACTGCTTTGTGTATTCTCTGAGTAGACTTTTGGGTTCACTCACTCTCTCATATGTGTCACTGTTCTCACCACTCTCACAGATGCCATCATTGCTCTCTATTTTCAAACTGTTTTGCGCCAGATGCTGTCTGTTGAATGCTGCTGGAACCACCTAAAATAACCATGATATCAGGCATCAATAATATTCCTGTATCATAGTATCATTTGCATTTTTGAAAAAATAAAATAAAGGTTAGGCAGGAAACCATGTATACAGAAGAAAATCCAGTAAATTCACCTTAACTGCAACACAGATGCAATAGAACTTAGGAATGTGAATCATTAAGATATTACTCACAAACTGTCTATAGAACACCTAGAAGTTCTAGTTGTGTGAAGATGAAACACCTCACTCTACACTATACATCTTTCACACACCTTGTAATGCATGAGTTAAGATTTTAAGCAACATTTTTATTCAAATGTTATCTCTTTGGCATAGCTTAATCATTATGAGAAGAGGATGTTTTTCTGTTTTCCTTCCTGTTCTTACGACCTCTGGTAGAAAAAGTGCTTGATCATTGTTGTATCTTGAGTCTGCCTGAATCTCGTTGACTTTTCTTATTCCTGTAAATCTGTATAAATGACAGATAGGAATGGCCATAAAAGTGCTTTTAGAGGAAAACAACTTCAGATGGGCAGATGATGCAACATAGTTTCACTTCATTAGCTTCACTGAAATAATGCTGTTCTAAAGACATTGATCCTAGAAGTTTATGTTGATAGGTTTATCCTGGGCTATCAGGAAGAGTTATTGCTGAAATAGTTAACTTGTCATCACAGTAATTTAAGATGGGAAAAACTAGAATTTAGTGAAAATAATGAAAAATACTGGTTTGGTTTATGCAGCATTGGGTACTCAAGTAAGCTGTTTGTTTTTTGATTGGTTGGTTGTTTTTTTCCTAAAAGCAGCAGTATGACAACTAAACTTGTAAATACTTGCAAGGACATTTGCGCCAATACAGCACAGTAAAATTTGGTCAGTTTGCTTCTTATTACCAAACCACTGCAAACATTTTTCAGGAGTTTGCAGGCAAAAATATCATTTGAAAGTAACAGATGTAATTTTTTTTTCATCAGTATCAGAGAAGAATTCCTCTTGTGAAAGGCAACCTTTCAGTCATGTGAGGCCATGATACGTTCTTTTTCATTTCTCCAGGGTTTTCAAACATTAGGGGTTTTTATCTCTGATTCCCGAATATATAGATTCTTTATAAAACTTGTTATTTTAAGACTAATGTCAAGAATTTGCAAAGGAAGATGTGATTTTCACATACTTAAGCTGACAAGACAAATGAGATCAATTAGTTGTAAGATACAATAGCAGTACATAACTAGAGGTCATTATGTGCCTTTTCTGTGCAGGTCATGATTGTTCTTGTCTGAAGTTATTTCATTTAGAGACCAAGCTGCAGGGATTGATATGTTCAACTGTTTCTTGATTATGGTAGTTTCTGAGGAATGTGTCAAGCCACTTTGGCCATTGCTATTTTGCCACCTAAGGAGCGGTCTTATTTAGTGCCCTTGATGTGGTTAGTTGCCAGATGTTCAGGATTCTGAACACATGTGACAATATACATTCAGAGTAATTCCAACCGTCTAAATTTCCACAGTGGAAAACAGAATTTCTATTGTCCAGTACTTTGAGCTGGGATCAGGTGAAGGTTTGAAGCTGAATTGACTTTGTCTTCAAAGATGAATGTGTCAGCAAAAGTTTAAAAGCACTCTGAATTTCATGCTAACAGCTGACACTTTTCTTAACAATTAGTTTTAAAATCCATCATTTAATTATTAGCTTGAAGGACACTGCAAATGAACACCATAGGTACCCCATTTGCATGTTTAAATGGATTAGTCTTCTGACTTTCAGATTCTAGAAATTAATTTTCTGGGCATTTTTTTCAGATAGCTAAATGATGAATCTTTTGTATTTCAGTGCATGGATTCACATCATACATTTTTACATTGAAAAATGAGCTGTTTACCTGCAGTGTTTTTCTGCTGTTGTTGTATGACCTCTTGTAGAACAAACATTGCTTCTTGCAATAAGTAGATGTTACTACTGAACGTAGCTGTGCTTTAAATTTTGGAATAATTGATTTTATATCACCTACAAATGTTTTCCTTTCAATTATGAAATTGAATTGAGAAAATCCAATGCCTAATGTTATGCACATGCAAAGGCAATAAATAAACATTTCCTGCTATGTTAAATTTTCTTTAGCTGTTTGATAATTAACATAGCAGTCTGGGCAAAATAAGGTGCAGTGACATGGTTGTCATGGTCTCCTGTTAAAAGCATTAAAATCTAGGTTTTTCAAAAGGATTAGCAACCCATGGCTCCCATTAGAGCCTTTGGTCCCAGACATAGCTTTTATGTGTTTCTAATATATCTATATAACAGACTCTTGTCCATTTGACTTCTAGGCATGACAATAGTATCAATCTTAATAAAGATGTCAGATTGAGATGTGTTCAGAAATCTCCATGACTCAGACCTCTCTTCTCAACCATACTGCTTGTCAGCTTGGTTATACATTTGGAAGCTGGCAGTTAAGAGGTGGGTCATGCTTAGATGTTCAAGAGGGCCTTCAGGATGATGAAGGGCAAAGAAGAACTAACTCTTCTGTCCTTCCATCCTGTTCTCACCAGAAAAATGTCCTGATGTGATGACACTGGATTTGATCTAAAAGTCAATTCTGAGTACCTTTTCCCTTGAGAGTTACTAGTAATGGTTTTCCAGATATATAAATAGTTCTGCTGCTACTGTGCAAAAATGTTAGCTTGGTTCTATACCAGTTTGCTGACAGGTGTAAAATGTAGTTTCCTTAGGCTCCACTCAACAAAGCACTATATGTTAAACTATGAACTATATGTTAACTATAACAATTACTCAAGAATTCAAGTCTAAGAAGCCTCATCCTGCAAAATAATGAGCATCCTCAGCCTCCATAGAAGTCAGTGAATGACATAAGGTCTCAGTGTGTCTTAATTTAAGATTAAGACCTTTAACACCTTGGAGAATTAGTCCATAATCAGTGAAATAGCTTACTTGAAAGTCAGTGTCCCAAAAGAAGATCCCTTGAATGGCCAAGTAGTGATTATACAGTTGCTTCCATAGTATGTTTACTACCTTAAGGAAAAAAAAAAATAAGGCACTCTACTAGTATCTAAGGTGTAAGTATACAGATAACATCAGAAGTAGCCACACATAACCTATCCCTTCCCTGAGTTCAGTGTCATCTCATGGGTTACATGGTAGCCACTTGACAGGTTTTAAAGGGTTACAGTTATACAGTGATTTCCAAAAATAATTTCAGGTAACTTACTCAAAGTAACTGATGATAAGCATGTAAGGCCAGGAGAAGCATTGTTTCTTCTTAGCCATTTTTAGTTCAGAAACACAGCGATAGTTAATATATTGTGTTCTGCAAAAAGCATTTGCTATTTATTTGTGCTTGCTGCTGTTAAATACATATATGCCCCTGTTCTTCCAGGGGGGCTTCCAAAACTCTGCATGATAAACTGAAACCTAACTGCACTATAATATTAGGTATTATTTCTAACTATGACTCCATTAAGGGCTAAGGGCAAACCCAAATTAAACAGGGAGCAGAATTTTTCTCTCTTGTCCCCCCCTCTCCCTCCCAGGGGAGGATAAAAAGTAAACAAAGAAGAGATACTTCACACAAGATTGGAAGTTTAGACTATAACAGCTTTAATGAAAATACAGAGGAAAGGAAAAAATAGGGGAGTAATAAGGGACAAAGGATATTCAACTATATACAAAACCTAATCCCGGTAGCCCTGGGTAAAAGTGTCCGAGAAGTCCCTCATGGCTGCCTTGACTCTTCACAAGGGACTGCAGTCAGGCCTGGGAGCAGATGGTGGTGGATGCTGCTGAACGTGTGCAGGTAGGCCCAGTCATCTGGACGTGCCAACTGAGACCACTCGAGGGAAGGAAAAGCACTCCATGAAACTTCCAGCCTCCTTGGCTTTTGGACTGTGACCATAAAGGGGAGGGAACAAATGCTGCTCTCTGACCCCTCAGGGTTCTACAACTACCACCTGTCCTTCCGTCTCAGCCTATTAACCCTTAAGCCATAAAAAATGAGAGGAGCTGTATTGATGTCAGCTCCTGAAGAGTTTACATTACCCTATCCATGATGGCTATGAATTGATAAAGTCATCAGTTAGTGACTGTGTGTGGCTGCTACTGTAGTTCATGCTTTAGTTCATGCTTTTACTGCTGAACGTCTCTGCATCAATTCTTGTGTGTTGGTATGGATTTTCACTAATGGTGTATACCTAGGATACTCTTATAGCCAAAATACTTCTTGCAGGTTCACTAGAGGATTTATCTCCACCTGAGCTTCAGTTCTCCATGTCTCTTTGAGCTCCTCAATGTCTTTGTGTAATTAGATGAGTAAAACAAAAGAAAAATGAAATGAAACCTCCTTATTAGTATTGTGCATAGAGCAGACTAAACGCTTCTCTGGCACATATTTCTCTAGTTGTATTTTTGCATTTGTTATTACCGCTGGATAGAAGACAATAACTCTGGTAATGAGTTAAATAGATTGTTTTAATAGTTACAGAATGGAAGAAGATATTTTACCCGGATATACAGCATTAAAAATTGCACCTTCTAAGGCACATTGAGGCTACAAGCTTTGCTATCCAGATATTAATCCTTTATTAAAAAACCTCAATATAAACCAAACATTAGACAGTCCCTCTGGCAAAAGACCAAAGCTGACCTTTTAGTGGAATACAAAAAAACCTTTTTACACAGGTTTCACAGGGCTTTGGGCTTCAGCTCTATAATTATACTTCTGAGTTCATTTCCTTGAAGGAGGGTTTTGGTCCTCTTTACCAATAGAAAATGTCTGTTTCTAAAAAGAATTGCAAAGGTTGTGATTCTCCACAATCATAAATGAACAAGATCATTTCCATAGGATATTTCAGGGCAAGAGCCATGACAACATCAGAAAGCTCAGCTAATATTAATAATTTCTTATTGCAGGTATTATTACACTTCTCCAGTTACACAAAAATAAGACAAGTCTGTATAAAACACAGAGCATGCCAAAGGCTTTTTAATGATTATTTTTCTCATTGAGCACTTCCATCAAGATTACTTGGTAGCATGCAAGTCCTTTCCTTTCTGTTGCTGTGTAGGTAGCTGAACCTACTGGTCCATGTCCACTGGCGCATTCTTCTCCCAAGAAAACCAATAATTTGAGGTTGTCTCAATTAATCTACTGGAAATTTCTCCTAAATTGAGACACTCATTGGAAGGTGTAAAGCTTGCTGAGCTGCTGCCTGCCTGTCGCTCTGTTAAGATGGAGCTTAAAGCAGGGAGGAGACACAACTGTGATACTGAAAATGTCCTGGGAGGATCTGCCCAGAAGTGAAATTTAGACCAGCATTTTCCAGCCACATTTCCAGTGATTTCTTGTTTAAGCAAGAAATGTGTGAATATCTGAGTGGTGACCACACTAACTGTACAGAAAGAAGCTGTGACTTCCTTGTCTTCTATGTGAGCTTCTGTGGTGAAGCTCTAATTTTGTCTGTTGTAATCACATTTTTTAGTATTTTCCATTTCTCAAAATAAAAGCCAATAAAAGCTGGACTAGAACTTTAGAAATCTGATTACTGTGCTTTATTGATAAAAATCATAAGTAGTCATGCTTGGGCTTAAAGCCCATGAGTTGCAAAAATTGATTTAATAATTTTCTAATCAATTGAAATAAATGCTGGAGGATGGTTATCTGAGCATTTCAGAAGATCTCTATTTAAATGTAATAACTGTTTGTTGTGTTTTAACCCCAGTTGGCAACCAAACACCACATAGCTGCTCACTCACTCCCCCCCAGTGGAATGAGGGAGAGAACTAGAAGTGTAAAAGTGAAAAGAGAAAACTCACAAGTAGAGATAAAGACAGTTTAATAACTAATGAAAAAGCTGTGCACACAAGCAAAGCAAAACAAGGAATTCACAGAATCACAGAATATTTGGAATTGGAAGGGAACTCTAAAGATCATCCAGTCCAACCCCTGCCAGAGCAGGATCACCCAGACCAGGTCACACAGGAACACGTCCAGGCAGGTTTTGAATGTCTGCAGAGAAGGAGACTCCACAACCTCTCTGGGCAGCCTGTTCAGTGCTCTGGCACTCTCACAGTTGAACAGTTTTTTGTTATGTTTACATGGAACCTCCTGTGTTCCAGCTTGTGCCCATTACCCCTTGTCCTATCATTGTTTGTCACCAAGAAGAGCCTGGCTCCATCCTCGTGACACTCACCCTTTAGATATTTATACTCATTAATGAGGTCATCCCTCAGTCTCCTCTTCTCCAAGCTAAAGAGACCCAGCTCCCTCAGCTGCTCCTCATACAGGAGATGCTCCACTCCCTTGATCATCTTTGTGGCTCTGCACTGGACTCTTTCAAGCAATTCCCTGTCCTTCTTGAACTGAGGGGCCCAGAACTGAACACAATTTTCCAGATGCGGTCTCACCAGGGCAGAGTAGAGGGGGAGGAGAACCTCTCTGACCTACTCACCACACTCCTCCTGATACACCCCAGGATGCCTTTGGCCTTCTTGGCCATGAGGGTACGTTGCTGGCTCATGGTCATCCTGCTGTCCGTCAGGATCCCCGAGTCCTTTTCCCCTGTGCTGCTCCCAGCAGGTCAGTCCCCAACCTATACTGGTACATGGGGTCGTTAAATGCTTTAATAGATAAAGAGAATGCCTCTGCTTGGAATGAGTCCTGAGGTAGTCTCCCTGCATTCTTCCCCAAGCAGGCAGTTTGGCTCATTTCATTACAGTCAACATGAGGACCAGAGGAATTTCACAAGAGGCTCACTGGGCTGTTGGTAGTGCCCTTGGTCAAAATTGCAGCTAGACACATGAAAAAGCCATAAATCCTAATGGAATATATTTATGGCATCTTGTTACTGTGCTCTTTGCTTTCTGTGTGTCTTTCAAATCATGTATGTGGTAATGGGCTGACAAAAACAAGCCTTACCACCGTCAGTGCTTCAGAATCGATATTGTTGCAGAAAAGCAAGCTAGGTTCCCCCACGCCTCATGCATCATAACCCCACTGACAGCTCAAGCTTTGATTCCACATGCTGTCCCTGGTGACTGATAATGACAAGGCAAGGACACAACTTGATTGGAAATCACAAGAAGGAATGAGCCTGCTGCATTGACAGATCAGAAATGCTAATTCTGACCTGAAAAGAAAAGCAGCATGATGGCGTGGCTAAGCCTTTTTTAAACAGAATTTTTTCTCTCTCATGAATTGCCTTTCTCCAACGGTGCATTTGTTTACTTGCTGATGAGATTTGTAACCTGAATCAATATTACTCTAGCCTGCACTAGATGCAAGGATGTAAGTACTAGTAGCAACAATGTGAATCACTTGCATTCCCTGAGCTGAAACAATAACAATTTATCAAGAGAATCAGTGACCTTCACCATTTCAAACCTAGCCCTGTTCAGTTATGAGAGAGTAGTATTTTGACAACTGCATGACTGCCTGTCTGAAATAGGAGTGATGTGGACTCCCTCTGCAGTCACGAAAGTTTGGTTCCTAGGCTGCTATCAAAACTGTCACTGACTGGCTCATCAACAGCCTCAGGAGAGAGGCTATGGTTACACATGTGCACACAGCTCAGTCCCCTGTCTCACTCCTGCTCATACCTTTCATAGCTGAGTTATGTTGGCAAGAAGAGGAGTAACTTGCAGGGGGGTGTTGTGAGATGGGGAATACTGTACTGTACTGAGTAATAGAAAAATTGAGGACAATTTGGGCAATACAGCGTCATACACGCAATGTATTTTCAGCACTTACACCACTCTATCTGCCAAGGCAATTTTTTGTTGTGTACTGTCCTGAAAGAGTATTATACTTCCCATGTATTTATTCTGGTTTTATTTCATATACACTGTCTCTGTTTTGTGTTAGATAGAATGACTTCAAAATTATTTTGTAATTGGCTTCTCTGAATACACATGACAACATTCCTCGGCTGGAGAAAATTCAGCACCATTGTGAGAGGAGATGCTTTTCCCTTTACTACATTCACCAGTCACACAAAGCTTGGAATTACATAGGATATGAGAAATAATAATAATAAAAAATTCTCCCTTTGCACTACTACATAGCATTTACTTAATAGTTTCTTCACGACAGACTGGTTGTGTGACGGTTTGCGCACACAGTGCAGTTGCAACAGCTCAGCTACATCTCTGACCTAAGGTGTACAAAAAAATACTGTTTATTTCATGCTTATAACCTGTCTTGTTTCTTCACATCATTAATGTCAGCCAAGTGGCTTAAAGAAATCTTGAATGGGAGTGATAACCCTGCTACGCTCTGCAGTCCCTGAAGGCCCACAGATGGCACTCAATTTGGACAGAAAGGGTCACTCAGCAAGACTATACAAGAGCATAATAGATAAGAAGGCTGGAAACAGTTGCAAAGATGGAGAATTTTATACCAAGAAAGCAAATGATGATCCTTTACCTTAACGCCATACAACTGCATTCCAGAAGCAAGAAACAAAAAACACTAGTACAGGTTTCCGTCCTTATGCATTAGAGTTGGGCGATGGTCAAAGGTTAGACTATAAGGTTATAAATTAGGTGTGCTCTTCCCGTCTGTATTAGCATTTGATAGCAACACTTTTACTAATTAATACATAAAAATGAAAGATGTTTTATTGATGTGAAAACCCTTGGAATGAGGTAATGTACACAGAACAGTGAAACACCTCGTTAAGTATATGGAGGAAAGCTGTGTGTCTAAATGATTTACCACAGACACATGTGACTCAACACTGTGCAGAAATTGGAGAAAAGTCACTAGGATATTCCTACCCACTTTTTAATGTGTTCTCCCAACCTTCCTTTTTTAGATCTAGTGGAAACTGTAGTATTAAAATTAGGAGACGGGATGGCAGGGTAAACAAAAGCATGTCTGTAAAATCTGTTAAGATACAATTCCTGCAAGATTTTCATCTTGATGGCATGGGTAGAGAGGATCAGGCCAGATGGAGGCTTGCTTGCACTGCAGAGAATATTTGATCATGACTTGCATACTGCTATGCACTTGAATCCTCTCTGGATGGAAACTCTTACCTGATGATGCTTCAAATGGAGTCTGGTTTTCTAATGGAGACACAGCCTACATATCTAGTGTCTGTCCACTGCTAATCCAGGCACATTCTGTTGCTCTACTACTACTATGCAGTGTGGTTGCTTTGCCCAGTATGAGGTTAGCTTAGTGGAACAAGCTTCCTTCAATATTTAGGTGACGCTGCATCCCCAAAGAAGCATTTTCAAGGCTTTGGCTAATGTTTCCAACTGAAGAACTAATTCTTTTGAGGTTGATCAGCTATTAGTTAGCACTGGCAGCCTTTAGAAGTAAAGCCTAGTATAATTCAGTATTTCATAGATAATTATATTTAATAACTGCTTAATATTAAAAAGCATGTGATAAACATAGGTAATTAATATATTCAGAAATCTTAACTCATGTTAAGTTTAATATTTAGCAAGATTTCTCTGTGTTCAGGCCTATTGCAACATCTAGCCCTTTAGAAAAATATGAAAGTAGCTTGCAAAAACATGTTAGGAACGTTATTTAAAAGTGTTTGGTTTGCACCTAACACAATGATATCAAGGTAGTTATCCAAGGGGCAAAGAAGGGCTTGTATCTACCTGTGTTGTCTTGATCCAGCCTTCATCATTCAGACCCAAATAACATAACCTCACTTGTCAGCAGGACTAGCTTCCAAGGTTGAATTTGGAAAGCTGTGTGAGAAGTCATCTTGATAAAAGACATAATAATGAATCGCATTCTTTTGTGATAATGTTTTGAACCATTATTCAGAGAGCCCACCTTGTAGGGGTTTTTGTGTGTAAAGCTTTTTAAATGTTTTTAGCTAATCTTTATTTTTAAAAATAATCCTGTTCTCTGTTCTGCTGTGCATATTATGTTTGATCAATGCTTTCTCTGTGCCTGAAAAGTGGAAAGTGTATTTTTCTATGTCATTTTATTATTGTGATCTGCTACACTGTTAGAATTTAATACCAAAGAGCAGCATGTTATAATGTTTTATATTTTTAAAGTGACACTACTGTTGGGGTTTTTTTCCCCAAGTTAACTTATTGCTGATGAAAAGTGTTAGACTAGCAGTGCCAGAAATTGCAAGTGAAGCCTTAGCTAGTTTACTGTTTACTTCTAAGATCCAGATGAATAACTGAAAATGCAGGCAGCAGAGCTCTCAACTCATCTCAACACCCGCTATTCCCAGCCTTACTGAAGAGGAGGCTGCAGTGAACAATGGATTGGGAAAGGGTTTTCCAGAACCCTGCTTAGCATTCACCAAATAATGTCAAATCTAAATTCCCATGTTGTGCAAGTGAACAGTGGCTTTCTTTTGTTATACTCTGTGCTTTACGTTTTGTTTTCTTCCCTGAAAAGTCTTCAGGGAAGAGTGAAGTCATGCTATATGTTCATTTAATAGTAGAGACTGGTAGACAAGTACCAGTGAGGTAGATTCCCAGAAAAGGTCTATCTGGGCATCAAAACAAGAAACTCAGATGGTACAAAAATCAGCACAACTTACCCTGTGGGTACTGAAATCTTCCTTAGACATGGTCCCCAAGCGTAGCTGCAAATAAGGGTGAGTTTCTAGAAGGGTCCTCAGGGACTAAACATGCAGTTTAGTGCTGTGGGAAATTATTTCGAAGGAGTAGACAATGACTGATAAAGATGTATAAATGGTACAAGAATTGGGGTAATGATACTCCAGATGATGTCTCAAAACCACGGAAAGATGTGGATGCTTAATAAGCTGAAGAATGGCAAATATATTCTTCAACATGGTCAAACCTAAATGTATGTATTCAAGGTTAAAAAAAAAATAACTATGCCTGGGGAGCAGTGTAACCTGATCTGGGATGAAATGACAGTGGAAGGAGCAAGACAGGCCCCTGGCAGTTCACCAGTTGGAAAGCAAACTTCCCTGTGACGGTGTGACAAAAAGGACTACTCTAATTCTTGGACTTATAACCAGGTTAGGAGATAGGTTTATTAGTTTTGCTCTATCAGTGATAGACTTACTACAGAAGAACTGCATCCACAATTCAGAGAGGGTGACACCCAAAGCTGCAGGAACAATTACAAGATTGAAAAATATTCCTTATAATGCAAGTCTCGGGATGCTCTTTCTGCTTACCTTATTAAAGACAGGACATCAGCCTTGACTTACAGTCAAAATGTATCCATATGGGAAATATAATTTAAAACTGAAGTTTTAATGTTCCTAGGTTTAATGAAGTCCTTTGCTTGATTCTGGCAATATTTATCTTAATTATTTTTGAGTTTTGTTTCTCTTTACAGTGGTAAGAACTAACCATTGGAAGAGCTTTCTACAATTTGTAAATTCTACATCTGTAGAAAATTTTTAAATCTAAATGTTTTACCTTTAAAACATTGTTCTACTTCAAAGAGGAATTAATTAAAGGAACCATTACTCTGATTTGCCCAGCTCAGGCAGGTGACAGCAATGCTCATTTATGGCTCTGCAATTAAAGGAGACTCAGCCGATTTTGCTAAGGGTAAAAGGACTACTTAAAAGGTAAGAAGATGCAAATGAAATCAAAAAGAAGACAAATATATATGAGTTTAACTGGAATTTTTTATTTCACCATTAGATTCAAAAGTAGAATTTAACTTCTTTAGTCTTAACTGCTAGATTATTAACATATTTCTATTTTAGCTAATGTTTAGCTGAAGTGTTCATGAGAATTTTTCATACATGTGTCTAGATATTCTGTTAAATTGATCCCTGAACTCTGGTAATTTTTGTTCTCTCTCTTGAAATATTTCAGTAACTTTCCAGTATTGAAATTCCCAGAAACTAATGAAACTTTCCATGCACATCCCTGTTTGAAGACATAATGCCTCCAGTTATGCAAACTGAAAGAGCTCAGTTGATGACTCTAATTAACTGCTAAACAGTCCATTTCAGTTCTTTCTGTAATCTTCATGCTGTGCTCCTGCTGTTTCTTATACTCTCAGTTTTCACAGAAAATGCACTTTTATCCACTTATTCCTGAATAACCATATACAGACTTTAATCAAATCGGCATCATGCATCAAAATTGCATCTATTTTAGTTGAAAAAATACGAACATTAACCATTTGCTGAAGGCTACATTTCCACCCAAGCCCAAGTCTAGTGGTTTCTTGGCACTATTTAATGTAGCTAAGAACTGCAAAATTAAAAACAATCTTCCAAAAATCTCATACAATTCTTAACAGGTCCAGCTCAATTTTAAGTTAGAGAAAGATTTGCTATTATATTTAGTAAGAGTAGGATGATTCCTTTTGGTACAAGATAGAGACATTGTGTACAGGGTTTGACACATTTCTCCCTCATAGCAAACAAGTAGAAATTGTGCAATAGGAAACAGCCCTCATATAACCACAAAAAATAAGGCGCTTACAGTAGTGTAAATCCCAGAGGAAACATAGAGCAACTTCTCTTTCAACAATTCTGTTTCAGAAAAGCTTAGAATGAACATTTACAGTTCTAATGATTTAATTAAGGTGAAAGATTAGCATGGGTTGTGGAATACGGTTATTCTTTTCTGCCTTTTAGACAGAGCAGAGACTGCTAGTAAAATCCTTAATCTGCTTAGTGGGAATAGCTGTTAAAATGAGACTGTATAGTGCTTAGTGTCTCGAATACTCTGTTCAGTTTTGGTCCCTACAAGATGGACACTGAGGTGTTGGAGTGCATCCAAAGAAGAACAATGAAGCTGGTGAGGGGTCTGGAGCACAAGTCTTACGATGAGCAGCTGACGGAGCTGGGGTTGTTTAGTCTGGAGAAAAGGCTGAGGGGAGACCTTATTGCCCTCTGCAACAACCTGAAAGGAGGTTGTAGCGAGGTGGGTATCAGTTTCTTCTCCCAAATAACATGTGATAGGACAAGAGGAAATGGCCTCGAGTTGTAACAGGGGAGTTTTAGATTGGATATTAGGAAACAGTTTTTCACAGAAGGGGCAGCATTGGTATAGGCTGCCCAGGGAAGTGGTGGAGTCACCATTCCTGGAAGCATTTAAAAGATGAGTAGATGTGGTCCTTAGGGACAGCATTTAGTGGTGGAGTCAGCAGTGCTAGGTTAACAGTTGGAGTCAATGATCTTAAAGGTCTTTTCCAACCTACACGATTCTATGATTCTATGAAGTGAATTATTAGTGGCAAGTTATTTTACTTTGAATGTCAGTTGGCTTTATATACAACTACATCTGCAAGAATCTTTCTTCTCTGTCATCTCATAAAATAGTCTGTCACAGCTGTTCAATCAGGAATTTACACTGCAAGCCAGAAAAGCCTGTCAGCACATTTAGAGAGACAATTTGTTTTGTGGCTGTCAATGGAAATGACCTGTACACATGTACAATTAAGTGCCTGTGTTTATGAATGAGAGCCTTAGGAACAGCATGCAGAAAAGCCTCTGCTCCATGACAATGCTTTCATTTTACATACAGTAACTTAATCCAGGCCTCTGAACACCCAGGTATTTCACTCCCCCCACAGTGAGCAAGTGTAAGACCAAGCTTGTGGTACACACCGAAGAAGAGTTCCTTTCTGTTTGATAATTCTACTTATAAAGGACAAAAATCTTTTAAATATGTGGGTAACAGAGTTTGAAATCCTTATGACTTTCAGTGAGAAAAATGACCAGAAGGACTTCCTGAATTTCAGCCATCCTGCTGCCTCCAAGGACTCCAGACAGCACTGTCAAGAAAAAGTCAGGGACAGAGCTACTTCTCCCTCTTGTTCTTCCAAGGCTCGTTTCTACTGGACCCAAGCTGAGACCAGATGCCAAGACAGGTCTCATATCCCTTTCTTTGCATGCTCCAGAGAGATATTAACCCAGCATTTTAATTGTCTGTATTTTGAATTTATGATATTAGAGATGCAGACTGGGAAGATAGTACAAATCCTTGTGAGGATCTGTTTGAAAACAGGACTAAGCTCAAAACAGAGATGAGCCAAGGCATCTTATCTGAGGTGTTTCCTTCATTGCAAAGTATCTTACAGAACCTGCACCTGGTAAGGGAGAGATGCTTCAGATCTAAATGTACTGAAACTTGAAAAGAGGTAATGTGACCTGCTTGAAGATCTTACCTCTTTCTCATTGTCTCATGACTTAATCTTTTCCAATCTTTACTTAGAGAATTCCAGCAAAGTCGTCAGCAGTTATGCCTGAGTAAAGAGTAAGCAGTCTGTGTGTGTATCCAGATCTTCCTTTCTGCTCTCCCTTTCCAGCATTCTCCAACTCTGTCTGAAGACTGACTGAATTTTCTAAAACATAGGACTAATTGCCTTATGCCACATGTGCTTATAATCCCTGATTTAAGTTTTCTTCACAGAAACTAATTTTTTTAACTGTCAAGGAAAATAAATAAAGCTGTTATTTAATGAACACCTGGCAAGCACCTAGTGAAAAATGGTGCATCAAAAATTGCTATTTCTTGATATTCAGTTAAATGAAACAAAACAAGATACCCTTCCAGTATAGTACAATATTTCACAAGATCCACTTCTATCCAAATGTTTATACAGAATAAATTATGAACCCTGATAATAGACCTAGCTTTCCAGGTTCCACAGAAAATCATTCATCTCATTCTTTCTGTGCAAGTTATCACATGAAAAAGGAGAGAACTTCAAAAAGCTCTGTTTTGTCTTGCAGAATACATCTCACTTTTAAGACTTAAGGGGATTGTGTCATTCCCCAACATTTTATCACCTTTAACATATTGTGAAAATGTTTCTCTGTACTTTCCTAACCCTTACTTTTCCTAATCAGGGAAATGTTTCTGCTGAGAATTATGAATACTCCTGCTGAGAATCTGAGTGTACACAATGGTGCTAAGCAACTGAATACATGCAGAAGTGGTCAAGACAGCATGTAATTGGAAGATCGTGCAGCTCCTTACAAGATTTTGCTGCAAGGTACTGTTCTTTAAATTTTCCTGGCACTTAAAATGTCCATTTATTATACCGAGCTTTTTCTAATATGAAAAAATTCAATTGTTCATGAGATTTACTGGGAAGCTTTAGGCTGCAGCTAATGAGTTGCTCCTGGCCCCAAAATCACATTTTTAAATTAGTTGACTGAACTAAGATATTCACATTGGTGTTTCTGATTTTTGTGCTGTCTATTTAGTACAAGAAATGAAATGTTCTCTTGCATCCAACAATGCCTTCATACCTTGCTGCTTGCTGTCACCAAGCCTAGCTGTGACGAGGCTAATTATGTCCCTCTTTAGGCCAGTTCTGTGCCTACAGACTTCTGCATTATTTCATATGTGGAAAGAAGTGTGTAGCCATTGCCTGGACTGCTCCCTGCCCCATTCTGTGCCCCCTTGGAGCACTTGAAGTGTCTTATGTGCCATGGCAGGAAGGCAGACAGCATTTCACACCCAGAAAAGAGCATCAGCTCTTCAGCTGTACATATGCACTCAAGGGTCAGTCCTGCCTAGTTTTGCCAGTCAGCTAACTTCATTGCCTTTTGCTTAGAAGAGAATTGAACCATGGATTTAAAAACCTTTTGTGGATGGTAATCTGCCTTCAGGCACAGAGCCTAAGAAATGTCAAATCAAGCATATCATCTGATCTCAGCAGACGTGGAAAGACACAGGGAAGGAAATCAAGCATTCCAGTGATGCCATTTGTACCCACAATGAATGGCGGGTATAAACTCAGAGGTTTTGGTAACACAGTGAGATCCACGAGAGTCACTGGTATTATGTGTATTTGACATGCAACATTCAGTCCATGGACACTATAGAGGATGCGTATTTCAAATATCCTATTCAGATTCTCCAATTAGCCATTTTCATAATGAAACTCTCACTAATGGGCCCCTTTTCATAACAAAACTCTGTCGTTCTCTTAGTAGCATGAGCAATTATAGCACTACAGTGAAAGAATGTTGCATTTTTGCATATTTTGGTCAAAATCATAAACCAAATCAATTATTCCAAATTGTTCTGAGCAGAACCTAATTTTATTACCCACTTGTCAAGTACATCAATCAGATGTGACTTTTTTGGAACCTATTTTCCTTTCTGGTTAGCTATTTTGCAATTACCCCTACTTTAAAGAACACATTTCTGTACTGAAGAATGGTTATGTGTGCTAGTGGCTAATGCATTTCTGTCAGCAAAGAGAAATTATCTCATTTTGGCCCATTATTCAAATTTAACATACAATTTCCTTGGTTTTGAGCATAATGTGTATAGAAAGGACACGTGGCAATTTACTGTAAAAAGGGTTTGTGCTGTTATGCAAAGCTAAGCTGGATTTCTTTCTTTATATTTTTTGACAATCAGGAGGGCAGACACATTTCAAAAGCAGAAAAATACAATTGACATTCCATTGTAGTTCCATATGAAATTTAAATAAAATTGAAAGGTGTCACTCAAGCAAGACATCTGACTGTATTTTAAAAATAAGCAAATCATATTTTTCTCCCAACTATGCTAATTGCCTAAGGCTCTTTATATTGTAGGAAGGAAATCCATTGTTAGTCCTATGGGTGCATGACTTACAAAATTTCTAATGAGGCAACATAAGCTTTTAATGCTAAGCCTTTCAGAAAGTCACTCTAATTCAAGACAGCAGTGGCTGTAAACTGCTTTCATCTAAAAATCATTGAAAACTGAGAGATGGCTTTTATTTCCCTGTTTCTCTTTTCTCCTAGGATTTCTGATAGGCAAGCTTTTACTTCACAGAGATTGACACAATTGGCAGAAAAGATGCAGGTTTTGACTAAGCCATAGAGACTTATGCAATATCTCTAGATTAACAGTAAAACTCCACATAAGTATCTGAGTTTCAGAATCCTTATTCTGAGATAAGTGTCATATGTCTCAATCTTCACCATCTTCTAAGAAAACAGGATATGTAAAATTAAAAATGGCAGGCTACCTCACAATCCTGGGTGAATAACAGATACAAAGCAATCTACATGTCCACGAATGTTCTCTAATCACAGCTTTACCATATTCCTGTGGAAGTTGCACTGATACAACTGATCCACAGCAAGAAACGGGTCAGGTAAATCACATAACAGTGGTGTTGCTGATGATCAGAGTGGGCAAAACTGAACGCTGCACTCCTGCCATCTCTCTGCAGCACTTCTGGGTGTCACTTTGAAGAAGGGAACATGCTGCAGCTGTGAGAATCTGATAGCCTGGCACTTGACACTGGTCCTCAAGCTGATCGTACCTGTAGTATTGCACAAAAAGATCAATTTCTCACAAGCAGTTCTAAGAATTTTGATTCTAGGTTCAGCTGTGCAGAGGAGCTGAGTGAATTAGCATGCAGAGAAACCTATGCTGTGGTTGACAGGCTGTTGTTAGTGCTTAGGCTGACTCAGATTCCCCTCCACCATGCAGAGCAAGCATGCAGGGCACTGCACTGTGCAGCAAAGGTACCAGACACTCCAGTTCCTGGATGTACGAGTTGAGGGTTGGAGTTCTGTCTGATTCACGCCAGAGTTTTGCTTTCAGGTAGTATCACATGCTGGAGTATTGCAGTTAGAAATTTCCTAGTTCTGCATAACAGGCAGCTTGAGATGCAGATTAGAGCTGAGAAAGGAATGCAGTGACTGATCAAATCATGTAAGCCAGCTGTGTACTGAAAGAATGGAGCATCCCCAGTACCATTCAGTATGGGTAGATGTGCCCTGTGAAGCTGTTATGCTTTCACTCTCTCTTTCTCACCTTCTCTTCCTTATGTTGACATTTCAGGTTTTTATGGCTTCTTGTGAGTGGTATGACACAACACAGCATCTCAGAAGTGACAGCTAACCACCATTGAGATTGCCTGTATGAGAAGAGAAGGCAGGGAGCACACCATGTATTTTTCTCTGGGAAATGCTTATTTGCAATATGGGCTGTGCTTTAAAAGTAGCATAATGAACAGAGATGGATGCCCAGTTCTTACAAATGCAAATTGTTCTTTATCGTGATGTTGTCTATCACAGTAAATGACTTTCAGAGTTGTTTTGCTGCTTATGAAACCATGTGGGACTAACCCAAACAAAAAAGAATCCTCCTTAGAAAAACAGCCACCACGAAATCACAGCAAATGTTCCCAACTGGTTTTAGTAAATCTCAACTCTTTATCAAATGTAGCATGTCTGCTACCTCGAGTCTAGCATCAGCACTGGAGGACTGTCATTTGTCCTGAGGAGGTTTCTGCAGGAATAAAAGAACAATGGAGTCTGAACCTTTCATCACAGAGATTCTATTCCTAATCAGGCTTAAATAAGTCAGGAAATAAAGTTAAGCTTTAGCAGGCTGGAATGTGATTTTGATGGCACAGTAGCTGCCTGATAGATACATGACCATCACTGCAGTAGCACTGTCTGACATTCCTTACCTAAACAAAGCCAAGAACAAGACTGTCTGTTTATTTAGATCTTTGTTTCTGCTACACGTAATCACATCTGTCTATCTCATTCTTAGGAGTCATTCAGGGATAAGTCTTCCTTTTCATCTGATTCAGAGATATAGTCAAGGCACAAACATGCTTAAATCAGAGAAGGGAATTAAGTTTATCTGGGTGCTTAAAAAGCCTTCTGCCTGTAGTTAGAAATACAACATCTTTATGTAATATAAAATGAATATATTCACAGTTATCTATCTGACTGACTATATAGACACATAAGAGAAGTCTGAACCAAAATAGCCCAGGACGGGGAGAGGGGGGTGGAAATTGCCTCTTTTGTATTACTAAAGGACAAATTGGGTTGTTGTCATGGTTTAAACCCAGTGGGTAACTGAGCACACAATGCCCACAAAAGGGGTTAGACAGAATAAGGACTGGCAGGGTTTTTTCTCACCACTTATGGTCACAGGCAAAAGGCAGCCACATCTTGGGGAGAAAAACAAGAACAATTTAATTTTAATTTACCAGTAACATGAGAGAAGAACAGTGAGAGTTGCAACCAGATCTTAAAGTGAAAATACCTTCCCCCCATCCCTTTCCTTCTTTCCCAGGCTCAGCTTTGTTCCTGGTTTTCTTTACCTCTCCTCCCTTGCCCAGGGACGCAGGGAGATGGGAATAGGGGTTGCAGTCATTTCATCCCATATGGTCTTTACAGGGGTAGGGAGGACTCCTCCCACTCTCCCTCTGCTTCAATGTGGCACCCTCGCCACAGGAGAAAATCTCCTCTGCAGAACTCCAATGTGGGTCTGCCCATGGCTGCATTTCCCACACACACAAATTGCTAGAGCACACACTGCCCATGGAGTCACAGCCTCTTCAGCGGCAACCACCTTCTCGTGTGGATCTCTTCTCCAGTACTGAGCCCTCACAGGCTGCAGGCGGGTTGACCTGCGCTCTCGTCACAGATCGTAGGGGGAATCTTGGCTCTGCGCACCTCCTCCTGTCCCTCTCCTTTCTTCCTTCACCGCCCCTGATGTCTGCACAGTTGTTCTCCTCAGGTCCCTCTCCTTTTTCTGCTGCAGATCCTTTCTGATGGTTCTCAAGAGTTCCCAGCTCTCTCTTTTACAGAGCTGCAGTGGGGATTGCGCTTAAGTTGGAGAAGAGCTGGCCCAGCCCAGGTGAGCAGAGCAGGGCCAGGGCCGGGGCCACACTGGTCGAGGCCAGGGCAAGAGAGAGAGACAGGCTGTTGGCTGCACCCCTCTTAAATACATGAATTCACAGGGATGCTGATTGGCTTGGCCCTGGTCAGTGATGGGTCTAATATTTTAGAGCTAGGGGAGCTTCTAGCAGCTTATTACAGGGTTATGTCCATAGCCCTCCCTCACTACTAAAAAAAAAACTAAAACCCCTTACAGAAAACCCAATACAGTTGTTAATCTGGTATAAATAACTTTTAGTTAAACAGAAGAAAGAATAAGCCAAAATGTTAACATTTTGTACACTCACTGCCTTCCATAAAGCTGTACAATTACATTTGCATCAGATAAAGCTTCACATCTCTCCCTTTGGTAGGGACTGCAGATCCGAACCAAATGAAATGCATCTATCTGAACATCCAACATTTCAGGTGCTAAGTGCTAACTTTCTTTTGTTGATGTTTATCTTTCTTTCACCTGTATTTAATTCATAGACTCTGGTATGAAAGATTCCTGCTAAATTCACCAGTTATGAGTTATCTGTGCTCTAGATGGCGTTTTCCCAGTTCAGCTTTCTTGATATCCACCTTCATGTATATGGATTTAAAGGATTTAAAAGCACTTTAAAGCCTATTGACTAAATCCTAGATGATAGAAATCTTTCATCCTGGGAGGGTCTCTCAATTTTATTTGTATCCCTGCACATGACCTGAAGAGAATGCTGCTAATGTCGGTGGGTGGGCAGAGCTGGGTGGGCAGGAAATCCATGCACTTTCTGTTCACATCTATCATCAGCTGCAGAGCTGCTGTTTTGCAGCAAAAAAAAATAGTATCTGTCCTGAGAATGCATTTACCTGCTGTCATTCTCAGTGCCTTCCTCATACATAAGCCATGCCATTCATTCAGATGTTGCTCTCCCCTTCTTTTCTTTCATTCTATAAAATTATTTTTCCTCTTTTGTACAAGTATGATCTAATATGTACATTTTTTGTGCTGTGGGGGTTACTAGGCAGATACGAGGTAGAAAATGCCAGAAATTTTTAAGGCCAGGAGCTGACAGAATATCCTCTTATAAGTGTATGCAATTCTTCCTTCTTCCCTTCTCTGTGTTTTCCTCCTGCTCCTTCTTCCTTCTTCCTTGGCTGACATCTCAAGAGGAACTCGTTTACCATCCTAACTCTGAGGCCTACTGCCCCACAATATTGGCTGAGTATAACTCTGTGTATTTTATATTGTAACTCTTGTTAATATTAGTTTTATTATTGTTGTTGTTGTTATTAAATATATTTCTATTTCAATTCACAAATCTCTTTTTATTTTCACAATCCCCCTTCTCCGGGTGGCAAAGAAACATCAGGTGACAGAGCAACTGCATAAACCATGACAGTTTGCTTTTAATTATCTGGGCATCCACATTGGAATCTACATGTGTTGGAATTTAGATTCCAGATTATCTGTCTTTCTTATACAAATCTTGGGTGATCTAAAACTATGTACATGCGACACACACAGAATTGCTAGATTTTATTGCATTTGCAATTAATTTAATAGGATAAAATATTCCATGTCCACGTATCTGGAAAACCACAAAATAATATTTTAGATTCCTGCAAAAGCTTTGAAATAATGAATAGTTTCATTGTAAAAAACAAACCAAAACAAAAACCCAAACAGATAAACATAACTGTGTAGGAATTTCTCTATCAAAAGGCCCTACTAAACAATAATCACTGTAGCCAGCAGAGTGCAGGGCTATGAAACACCAATCTCTACTTTTCAAATTATAACATTGCTTCAGCAGTACCTTCATTTTCACTCGAAATCTTGGCAGATCAATTTTTCCTTCCATCTTCCCTAAGTAGAGGGCTGAAGTTTGCTTCCAAAGAGATCTTGGAAACAGAAACATTATCACAGTTCAAAGTCTGTGGAATTCAAGACTGAGTTTTACTTCACATTTTATGAACAACACATGCAAATAGAAATTTTACTGCGCCAAACTGAAGCTGACTAAGCCATTCATAGATGCTGTCACAAATCTGAACATGAACTTCAAGAGATAATGTTTCTTTTAAAGCTGTCCAAGTAAACCATTTGCCAAGAGGTGACTCTTCGAAGATCCAGGAATACATATAGGTGGTGATGTAGCCTATTTACTTTTGATATTGTGTAGTTACAGTGACATTTCTGTTATGATTTGAAGTGCTGTTGTCAAATTGGTGTATTAATAGATAGAACAGCTCTGTGCTACATTGGTAACAGTTACTGATGGTTTTGCTGACAGCCATCTGTCAGGTTTTGATATTGATACTGAAAAATGAGCCTTGGAATTACTTAATGGTTATTGCTCCTTTGAAGTGCACATTTATGACTTCAAGTATGTTAGCAAGGTGCGGGGGGACAGGGAGTTGAGGAAAGAAGAACAGCTGAAGTGAAAAGCTCAGCTAGAGACAGAGACTGGATTTTTCTTGGAATACATCACTCTTAAGTCCAAGGCTGAACTGGCAAATACCAGAGTTCCGGACAATATCAGTCTAGTAAATAGCAAGCAGCCCAGAAACATGAGGTCTGGGAAGCAGGGAAATGGAATCTGTAAAAGGAGAGATATTTATGGGAGAAGGGGGAAAAATGGTCTTTGTGGAGAGCTTTACCTCTATTATTATGAGACATTCTCTCTATCTGCTGCAAAATAGATCTGGTTGGTGAAGGGGTGCTGCTGTGCAGCTGTGCTGCAATTAGCTCACATCCTCATGTGGAAAGGGTGGAGGGAACAGTTCACAGGGCAGAAATTTAATCTGTAAAATGCTTGGCTGGCTATTGGGTTGTGTGAAGCTGGGGCGAGGGGGTGGAGGGAGAAGAGCAGCAGTGGTGAGAGTAAGCCTTGGGTTTGCATAGTCTATAAGAAACAAAAAGCAGATAAGATTGTCTGTGGAGAGGCTCACAGGGCAGAGCAGTGCGTATTCAGGCTTCTGGGGACAGGGTGATCCGATTTTTAAGACTTCTAGAGCTGAGGGCCTGCAGGAGAAACGTGTGAGGCCTGAGAAACCTGTTAAAATGAGAGGAGAAGATAGCTAGTTTTGGCTGAGTAGGTTGCCAGCGAATCTGGGAGGATTTTTTTCAGTAGGCTATCTGATTTGTATTCTGGGAGGAGGGAATTCTTATTAATTCAGTATTTGCTTTTCTTCTGGGCAGACAGCAAGAGGAGGGGGTATGCATTGCTCAACCTAGCTGTGAAAGAGCTACTTAGAAGGTCTATTTTCTATTCTTTAAGTCCTTGTTAATAAATCTTTTGTCTTTTCTCAAACTATTAAATTATCTCCTCTAGTATATGGCAAATCTCATTCATTTAGTGAGGAACTTGGTTGTAGTAAGTTCTGTGGCTTAGGGCTGGATTGAGATGGACAGGGGGTTCCCAGAGCCAGGGAAGCCCAAGGAAGAGCAGACACTCACCTGGAGCCAGCAGCTCTGGTGAGTGTGGCTGATGGGACTTGGGCATTGCCAGGAGCAACCACAGGAGTTTTAAGTGGCCCTAGGAAGCACTGCAACCAGGGCACAGTGTGGCAGTTTGTGCAAGAGGGCACGCAGGAAGGGCCTTGTAACCTGCTTGTAGATCCACAGCCTGGGGGAGTGCTCTAGGTCTCTGCCAAAATGGTGGGCACTTGCCTCAGAGCCAAAACCAGTGTTCCTACAGAGAAAGCCCCTGAGATATCTGACGCATCCACCCAGAGAGAACTAGTAAGGACTTCCATATGAAAGGCCTTCTATGATGGCATAAATGGCTGGGTGGATGAGGGGAGAGTAGTGGATGTTGTCTGTCTTGACCAGTCAAGGCTTTTGATACTGTCTCCCAAAACATCCTCAAAGGTAAGCTTAGGAAGTGTGAGTTAGATGAGTGGACAGCGAGGTGTATTGGGAACTGGTTGAATTACAGAGCTCAAAGAGTTGTGTTTAGCATTGCAGTGTCTAGTTGTAGGCCTATGTGTAGCAATGTTCCCCAGGTTTCAGTACTGGGTCCAGTCTTGTTTAATATATTACTCAATGGATGAAGGGACAGAGTGTACCCTTGGCAAATTTGCTAATGATACAAAACTGAGAGAAGTGGCTGATACACCAGAAGGCTGTGCTGCCATTCAGCGAGACCTGAACAGGCTAGAGAGAAATCTAATGAAGTCCGACAAAGGCAAGTGTAGGGTCCTGCACCTGGGGAGGAACAACCCTATACACCAGTGATGTGCCTCACCAGTGAGGGGGTTACCTGCTGGAAAGCAGCTCTGAGGAGAAGGACCTGGTTGTCCTGGTGGATGACAAGTTAACCATGAGTCATTGATCTGCCCTTGTGGCCAAGGCAGCCAATGGTATCCTGGAGTGCATTAAGAAGAGTGTGATCAGCAGGTTGAGGGAGGTTATCCTCCCCCTCTACTCTGCCCTAGTGATGCCACATCTGGAGTACAGTGTCCAGCTCTGGGCTCTCCAGTTCAAGAAAGACAAGGAACTACTAGACAGAGTCCAGCAGATGGCTACAAAGATGATTAGGAGACTGGAACATCTCTCTTATGAGGAAAGGCTGAGAGACCTGGGTCTGTTTAGCTTGGAGAAGACTGAGAAGGGATCTTATTAATGCTTGTAAACATCTAAAGGGCAGGTGTCAAGAGGATGGGGCCAGACTCTTTTCAGTGGTACCCTGCAACAGGACAAGGGGCAACTGGTACAAACTAGAACACAAAAAGTTCAAGCTCAACATGAGGAAATACTGCTTTACACTGAGGGTGACAGAGCACTGAAACAGGCTACCCAGAGAGGTTGTGGAGTCTCCTTCCCTATAGATATGCAGAACACCCCTGGACACTATCCTGTGCAACCTACTGTAGGTTGACCTGTTTTGGCAGGGCGGTTGGACTAAATGATTTCCAGAGATCCCTTCCAATCCTTACTATTCCATGATTTTGTGATTCTTCTTTGTCTTTTTTTTTTTATCCTGGCTAGAGCCAATTCAGTCCTCCACCTTTGTTCCCCTATCAATTCTATTTTTCCCCATTTACAGAGATTTTTATACATTTCCTTTTTTTCATTTTTTAAACTCTCCTATCTGTTTCTCTTTTTTATTCCTGAAATTGATTCTTATATTTTGACCTGCCCAATGAAAGTGAGTGTGAGCTGGCAGGTTTAGAAAACTGTTACTGTCAGTGGTCCTGTTCCTGGTCTCAAGTTCTAATAGAAGATCCAGATAGCTGCTTCACCCCTGCCTTTCCACCAGTTTATGTGGAGAGAGGGGAGAGAGAATTCTAAAGCTAACTAATCCTGCACTGGGCTGTAGTGGTTGGTAGAGATTATGCTGGAAATTTGATGTGCTAACTTTAGTGGCCTGAAGCCTGCTAATGAGTATCATTAGCATGACAGAATTGGTGCTTCTCTACTTGGAAAAATAGCTTCAGTCCTTCCCAGGAAGCTTGCACTATACTCCTTTGGCAATTTGAGTATGTTGTAGTCTAGGAATAGCAGGTATCTGAAACTGGCTTATCTGCTAACTCTGTGACACCCTACAACCCAGATTGGACCTGCCTGCAGGGTTTCACAAATTAAAATCCATCCCTGGTTTTTGAAGAAAAACCTGCTTATTTAGTCCAGGAAATAAAAATGTGAAAAGTAATTGTTTAATATTATGAGGAGCTAAAGCATGACATAAGCCAGGTTTGTATCCCACCAGGAGGAAGAGTAGCACTAGTTCACTGTCTTGGTGGCTTTCCTCCAGACAGAAGGCAGAAGAAGGGATGCTATAGCAACCAGGAGTAAAGAATGAAAAGTGTAGCTTTCCAGTCTAATAGTGACACCATCAAATAATTTAAGCTGTAGAGCTGAATAGCCTGACATTATTTTAGCCTGAGGAAAAGTATTTCAATTTGTAACCTTCAGAAGGGCAGGGAAACATTACAGAAAAAAATAGGGAAACATATTCTCTGCTTATCTTTACCAGTTCACAGTTAATATTTCGCAAAATGGGTGTACAATGTACGTATCAGACCGTGACCCTTGAGTGCCTGGGTCTGCTGGCACACTTAGAAATCAGATCCATGATTTACATATGCTATCTTTTAAGACTTCATTTGCCAACCAGCCCAGAATGGAGCAATTGAGCCAGCACTTGATAGCAAACAAAAAAAACCTATAGAATACCACAGGCTGTTTCTGGTAACCTCAGAAGGACTTGAAAAGTCTCAAGATTTGAGACAACTATATTATTAAATTAAAATTGTCAGCCTTTGACCTTGGTGTAACATGGCTTTGGACTTCTCTGCTTTCTCTGACTGCTAGAACAGTCTGCAGCTAAAGCTTGGTAAACAAATAACAAAGTTGAGACTTCTGCCTGCTTTACTTTTTTGTGTAAAAGAGGAAAGGAAATGAGAGCACTTACTGAGATGTGATTTCAAAATTAGCAAAACACATCTGTTCTCAAAAGAAGATGGGAGAAACTGAGTAAAATATTTTTCTATTTGTTGAATTATTTTACTGGACGCTTCAGGGAGTCATTGAGTACTTGCGTTAGGAACAAATTGAGCCTGTTTTAAAAGGCTTGGACTGAAACACCTTCTGCTGTAATAACAGGAAACAAAAATCTCCAAAAATCATTCTGCAATGATTTATATACCAACAACAAAAGCAGCTCTCAGTAAAATCACAGATATTACCTAGAAACTGTTTTGCGATACATCATAAAGAACTTTTACCGCCTACACATAGACCACAGCTATATGCTAGGTAGACTGTGTGAGTAGACTGAGAAAACAGATCTTCCAAAAACAATATATTAGATATGCTGGTTTTACTGCAAAAAGCTATTCTGGGCCTAGGAAGTAAAACTGTACCCGTTTCACTGAAGTTAGTGTCAAATCATGTAACCTGTCTATAATAGTAAAACAATAAACAATAGCAAAACAGTATTTGATAACATAGCTTCAGGCAGTCCAACCAGTGGCATATCTATTTGAACCCAGGAAGGGCTGTGATACTTTCATTATACTAAAACGGAAAATGTCCTTTTGCTGATAAACATCTGTATATAGGAGTAATTGTGTAATGCAGCTTTGTCATTCAAATATCTTACTATGTAGAGCTTATGGACGATTTAAAGCTGGAATAATAATTCACAAAAGTAAAAAGTACCTTTTGTTGTCTAGCATTAAGCATACACGTGGGCAAAGTGTGAAATACAGAGAGCAAGTGAAACAGTAACATCAGAAGAGTGTAGCTTGAATGTTTGCCATTCATGTGCATAGGACCTGAGACAGTAACTGCACCTGCTTGACTCTCAGATCCATCCTGAACACTTCAAAGGTAACTCCAAGACTTGCAAAATAACCCACATTCATTACCAGTGGTCTTTGCTTTCAATATCCCAGGGAAACTTTCCCTTCATCTGTTCTCCCTTCCTTAGCGTTAATCAACGTATGCCAGGTAATGTCTGGGAAGAAGTGCACAGCTAATCAGTACCAATAGGAGTAGGTATTAAGACTGATACTAATGGTTTTCTAAATGTGTATTATTTCCCTGTACCATTTTTAGTTTTAAAATGCATGTACACAGAAGTGATAATTGAGATTTAATAGCATAGATTAGTTTAATGATACAGAATTCTTCCCTAAGGGATGATATTTCTCCATATCACCATGGAAGAAAAGCAACATTTCAGCGCACAAGCATATAGCTGATCTAAATATATACTTCTATTTGTGCGCATTTACAAAAGACTTACTGAAAAGCCACAGCAAGAGTTCAAAATAGGACTGTTATTCTACAAGTTAAGTACTAATACTTGACTCTTCAGAGCTATTTCAGTGCTTAATTCCCATTGAGATCGAGAGTGAAGCTTCCATTGCATTTCCAAGTGTATTGATATGAGTATTGTCAACAAAGATACGAGTAGAGACCAGGTTTAAAAACTGCATTTTTGCAACAGCCTTCAGGTTATGGTTTCTAAAATAGGAAGTACACAAATGAAACTGAAAGTAAAGCCTGAATTCTGCCCTTGTAAATGTAGAGGAAAATCTTTTTCCACCATGTAGACAGAGATAACTCTTGTTACCAGAGAGAGCATGGACAGAGTTTCTTGGGGAAGCTGGTTCTTTCATGGCATTGCTGCCACAGCTCACTTTTTTTGGCTTCTGGTGGCGGTCTGCTATGCTCTGCTCCGCTCCTCAGTGTACCTTTCACAGCTGGAGTGCTGGGTCCAGTTCTGGGCTCCCCAGTACAAGACAGATATGGACATGCTGTAGTGAGTTCAACACAAACAAGGCCACAGACATGAGTAAGGGACTGGAGCATCTTTCATATAAGAAAGGGATAAGTGGTCTGAGACACTTCAGCCTGCAGAAGAGGAGATTCAGAGGAATCTTATAAATATCTGCAAATACCTGGTGAGAGGGAACAAAGAAAAGGGAGACAGACTTTTCTCAGTAGTGCCCAGTGACAGGACAAGAGGCAATGGGACAAATTGAAAAACAGAAAATTCCATCTGAACACAAGGAAACACTTTTTTACTGTGAAGGTTGTCAAACACTGTGTTGAGACTGTGGCATCTCCATCCTTGGAGACATTAAAAACCCAAGTGGACACTGCCCTGAGTTGCCTGTTGTAGCTGACTCTGCTTGGGCAGGAGGGTTGGACTAGATGGTCTCAAGAGGTCCCTTTCAACCTAATCAGTTCTGTAATTCTGTAAATATAATTTTATACACCTATATGTACATATATATAAAGAGGAGAAATTTAAATTGTGTATGTTACTGGTAGTGAACTCATGCAACTGAGTTACTCACTTTCACAAAAAAGCTCAGATATTTTCAGGACTTAAATCTTGTGGCCTCCCATAATCCTTAATATGTGGCATTCCATGAACAAAACACCTTCAAACTGGCCTTTGCCAATCCAAAGACTCGCAGAACCTTGTTCTTTCAGAGAAAAGATACACATGTACTTTATTCTTCCAGGGAGAGGAAGGAAGGGAAGGGATGAGCTGTGTAAGAGTGACATTAATCAGGTCACGTACTGTACTGTGTGGTAAATTGACTATGTACTACAGCACATAAGTCAACCACTACCATGGGATAGAGAAACACATAAAAGAGCATTGTAGGTAATTTTTTAGCCCAGATGACAACATACACATATACATACAATACTTGCATACCATTTTTGTGCAGTTCTGGAGAGAGGTGGGCTTCTGCTCAAGTGTTGTAATCTGTATCTGATCCTGCGAGCCTGTAACTGCTTTTAGGTCAAAATCTGTTGCTGAAAGAGCAAATAGCATAGCAAGTTAAGGTTTCCTACATTGCTGACATTGGTTGAAGATATAAGATATCAAAGCGGAGCAGAGATGCAACAGTGCAGCAAGCTATTTAAAAAACTTTAATGTACCATTTAAAATAAACTCATTGCAAGGTAATTTAACAACACCACTTTTACAATTAAATATACTATTTTAGCATGCAAATGCAGCACATTAATCCCATGTCAGGGTAGAAAATGAAGTGAAACTGAAGGGTTTCTTATACATGATAGTAATCTCAGTAATTTTCCATCAATTCATGGTACTCTTAAGCAGTGTAATGAAAGAATGAATTGATTTAAACAACATTTGGTTGGAGCAATGGGGTTTGTGGAATTGAGTTAACTTGATGGTTTGCTCTAAGAGCAGGCCTGCATGGCATTATGTTATACTTGAAATTAATTTTTTTCCTCTCCAGAGTTATTTTTGTTTCAGTTTGCAGTTGATATTTTCTTTCTTGCTTATTTCCATAACATTTGCTAAGGACTTCATTTTTCACATTCATCACTTCATTAAATGTAATAAAAAATGCTTACTCAGATCCTCATTATCAGATTCCTGAAGACAGGAATCAGCAAGAATTCTTCAGTTTTATTTCTTAAAAATAATGCACTATTCTTTTTACTTTATTTGTATTAAATGCTTTTTTGTTACAGGATTTGGTGAATAGAAGAATATTAACCAGAAAAATACAGATTTAGATTATGCAGGGCTATCAAGGTAAAAGTACTCCAATGTAGTGTTTTAATGAAGCAAAACACACCACCTTTCAATACATCTAGTTTAGTCACAGTTATGGGCAGTCTTGGTAAATTCTAAAGCATTTGTAAGAGTAAATGCCTAGGTTAGATAGGACTTCTGTATTTGTCTAGGCATGACTTTAGCTCTATAAAATGTCATCAGTGTTTAGACAGAGAATGTGATGCTCAGACTCCTAAAAACCATATCATAAACTGTGTCATTTCTATTGCTAGTACTCAGCTAATATATAATTCGCTGTTATAGTTTAGACTATATACTACTCCTTGCTCTCCCATCAGGAAGTAACTCCCACTGGCACAAATAGGAGATCTGCAGGTGACTCAAAAGGCCTTTCATTAGCAAGTGCCCTCCCTTTATTTTGTAACTTCAAACTCATATTGTTTGGAGGGAGGGAGTAGTTGGGCATGTCATTTCTCAGCCCAGAAAAAATTCCCATTATCTCGAACTAGTGAGTGAGCAACCTGATAAGAAATGTCAGGATGTGTAAAAGCCCATGTGTAAATACCTGCTGTAGCTATTTCTCTTATTGTAAAAATAAACTGACTGAAATGGTTGATTGTAACAATGATTGCCGGGTATTTTTCCTTTCACTGAGGCGTGAAGATTTAGTATTTCTAATATTTAAAGAAAAGCAGATTTAACACTTTGGATGCTGATGTATGTCATACCTATAGTGCTGTTTCCTTAGCTTGATATCAAGGGTTGGTTCCTACTGAGTTTCTTCAATAATCACAGAAACAGATCATAAGAACATAGCAGTATGCTCTGCTGACTCAGAGCAATGGGGGTACTTACTTTAACACACTTGCTTTATCAAGGCTCACTCACTTGGTGTCACTTTATTCCCAAGAAAAGCCCAGCATGAGTTGGACTGGTCTCCAGATCCCTCTGCCCTGAGGAGGTGTGGTGCTGGCAGACCCAAGGTGGATAAACTTTGTTTTTTCTGGCTCATACTGGGCTCTGGGCAATCACTGTCTGCATTTCTCTGGTTTGATCAGCTGCCACAGCTTCTGAAGTGCCAGCTTTTGTTAGTGCAGTTACTGTGACAAAAAATGAAATTACATATCCAGAGCCAGAGAGTTTGTCCACTTCGTCACAAACAGGCTTGAAACCCTGCCAGAGCTCCTAGAGCAGCACTCAGAGCTGCAGTTTCCTTCCATGCTTACCTCTTTACATCCTCACAGCTCTCATTTTGCTTGCTTTCTTAGTGCTTCTTGTTTCCATCTGTGTAGCAGAGTTACAGAATTAGGGTGAGAGACACAAAATGTTTTTTTAAGCACAGAGAGCTCTTCCTTGTGACAAGATGAAAATGCAGAGGCGGAAATGACAAATTATACACTAATGTATGTTAGTGGTGGGCACTTGTTTCTCCTAATACGTGCTACCTGTTTTCTGTGTACTATCAATATTAGAAAGAGTCCTTTTCAGTGTGCCTTCATCACATTGATCAACTTTGTACATTGATAGCAAGCAGCTCAGCTGCTTATGTTTCTTTGTAGTTCACCTTTTTAGACACTTCATGTTTCTGTGAGAAGAGAATAAAAGATTTTTATCTCTCTGAGCTATGAAAGATGCTCAATTTCCTTGCAGACAAGCTTGCTTTGTCCGGAATGATCTGTAGAATTAATTAGGTGAATAATCTAAGTAGCATGTAACAAAAGACCAGATGTTAAAACCTTCTAAATTGCAAAGCCCTGTTTCATAGTACCACATTAGAAGCAAACAAACATGAACGAAACCCCCAAACCATTTCTTAATGTACCTTCTACGCAGTGTCATGTATTTTTAGCATCTATTCAGGTCTTTCTATAGCCTTGCTTTAGACATAAAGTGATATATATATACCAATAATGAAAGTTATTTGCAATTAAAATCTTAATTTAGTGTCAGTGAATTTTTTTCCTGCAGATTCCATGCTCACAGATTTTAGTAGGGTTTTACTGAAGTACAGGAAGCCAAGTGAGTGGCTCAACTCACACAGGGGGTCAGCAGCTTTTCCCAAGGTTACAGCTCAGGACATTGCTGTGCTTTGCACGTCAGGCACAGTTATGTTTGTGTTAAACTATTGAGTTACAATTTTTGAGCCATATTCTAGTAACAGATGTACGTTTATGGCTTTCACTAGGCATAATACAAGTCGAATCTATGTGTCCAAAGATAGAATATGGCTTGTGATTTGTATGCATCAGATTTAATCAATAAATTCAACAGACCAAGTTTTTCATAGTTTCACTCTATCGACTTTCACACAGTTACACCAGAGGTAAACCTGTCCCAGTGAGAACACCTAATTCAGATTAAATATTCTGACTGCTGTTCAGCAAAACATTGTAAAACCTGAGTAGTGGTGGCTGTGTCACTGGTGGCGTAATCGAACAGTCTCACAGAAGTGTCATGCTACAGCCATGCCTTAGACCATAAATACTGTACCAACACAGCAGAATCAATGCCTAATGATACCCTGGAGGCACTGGTTGAAGAAGGGGTGCCACTGCCACCTCTCACATAGCCTGTGGAGATTTTCCAGTACTTATCTTTGATTCTCTTAGAAGCTGAATTTTTTCATAATTTACACTATTGTGTGTGGGAAGTGTATGTCCCTTGCTTGATACAGAAATGTGGGGTACTGGGTATTATATTTTCCTTTCAGATGTACATAGTCATTCAGGTATAGCATTGTTCATTTTCAAGTGGGTATGCAGATCCTAAAATTGAGATTGTATTAACTGTTAATAACTACAAATATTAAAAAGCACTACAGTTATTTATTCCACAATGCAGAGACATTTCCTAGTATTTTTAATGTTTAAGTAGTTGGTTGTTTTTTATCTTTAACCCTATTTGCAAGGTTTAAGAGGTTTTTTTAATCAATAAAGCTATATCAAACATAATTTTGCAATAAATGAAATGCCAGATCCCCTGTTTATGTCCGCTGTTATTGCTCTGTTCAGTCCAGCATGGCAGTAGCAGAGGATATGGCCAAGTGTCTTTAATTAGTTAAGTTTTACCATGCAGTACTGGGGCTTGGCTTGGTTTTTGAAAATAACTACTGTCATATATTCAATCAGGAATTTTGCTTTAAGATTTATGTTATACCATGGTCTTTTAGTTTTCCATATAAAGTATCTGTTTTAATGAGTGTTCTGTATCTACTGGGAAGCACACACTAATCAAGTAGGTGGTTTTATGCAGGCAGCCTAGGAGTGAGCAATAACAAACAGCAAATTGCAATAAATGACATTCATCTCATACAGAGGGCTAACATGAGACCTAGGCACAAGTCTTTATAAATGGAGGACAGAAATGGAATTTAAGTGGTCTGCATAACACTCCTGTAATAACCTTTTCCACAGAGCTGAATTTATGCACAGTGAATCTTATCAGACAAATGTCATGCCATGATATTGATGTAAATGTGCATCTAAAGCATAGTATTTGCGCCAGGATCATCAGTGTTGAAACGCACTCTAGACCTAATTCTGAAGCCTTGACTGTTAAACCTAACATGAGAAAGAAGTTTTCAAAGTGTGAATTTCAGAATCGTACTTCACAGAAGACAAGTAGGATGTGTGGCTGTGGTAGATGTGTCTGTCTTATGGGACTGTCCTAATTTCGAAGGCTTCTCACAGATTCTCATATGAAGTTGTTGAGGGTGTTAAATTAAGCCTCTGGGTATTAAGAACTACCAGCTACAATAAATACAAAGAAACCTAGGATTTTCTGTGCTGGAACAATCAATGAGCCATTTAATTTGTTATCCTTCCTCCAACAGTGGCCTGTGCCAAATGCTGTAGAGAAAACCCTTTTCAGAGCATATGTGCTGACAAAGTTCTGCTGCATCTTTCCTGAGAAATGTAGAGTTGCTAAACGGTAAATCAGGCTTCCTTAGAAAAACAAAAACTGCATCTATAAAAGTTATTACTTCACGAGCTTTTCAGTGTGACCAGGTGTGACAAAAATGTAAGTGACTTGCAGTGTAACATTGCAATATCAGAACTCCATACTGATACTGAGTGCATCCATAATACTGTTTCTGGTACATCATGATTTTAAATACTGGAGATCTGCTGATGAATATACAAGAACTGTCATTCATCTGATTATTATTAAGCAGCAGCATCCAGACCAGTGACTTCAATAGCTGTAAAATAGGATTCTCTTTGAAAAGAACAATATTCTTCTTGGTTAAATATATGTCAGGTTTTAGGGTTATGACTTTGTTTGTCTTTGTGGAGTTTTTTTAATAACCTTGAGCTTTTGCATATTGAAGCTGACATAAATTATTTTTATTCAATTATTCTTTCATCTTGCCTGTAGTGTGACTAGGCTTGCCTGAAACTGTAGTAACTACTCTGAGAAGCCAAAGTCTGTTTAAACTATCAAGTAGTCTACTGGAAAATTCAAATTAATTTAAAACATAACTTCCTTCTCATTTAATCTTTCATTGCTAAAGGTTTACAACTGATTTTATGACCTTGGAATGATTAATTTTAATGCAATTCTTTCATTGTTCTTTGATCAACTTTCTCAACACTAATCTAATTGTACTTCTCTAAAATCATGTCATCTTCTTATCTGCATATTCCACTCAAAATAGCAAAACCTTGTCAAGATACTGCCTTGTTGGCTTGGTTTATTGGAATGTGCACCTGCAAATCATTAATGGAAGATATAGTGCCTCTCAACATTTTTAATGTCGCCCCAGTTAATCATATGCTCATCAATATATCTGTAAGCTCTGGACACCTGTTATGACAGCACCTTCCCTTTTGGGGAAATCTCAGTAAATGCTATTATTGTCATTGAATTGAGCCATTCCTATTTACTATGGCTTGACACACACCCCTTCTGTGCCTTTAAGACAAAAGTCTTAATGAGAGGTACAAAGCAAACCTGCAACAGAATTAACAGAATACATAAAATTATGTATTGCTGTTAGAGATGATAATATTTTCTTCTTTCTCAGTTGCATGGTTCTGCTTTTGTAGATTGGAGGAAGATAAAAGACTAGAAAAATACTAGTAAGTTTGTCCATAAATTAAGGAGTTTCCTTTATGAAACGTCAGGTGACAACAACCCAGTGAGTACATTCTCACAAAGTTTATCTCTGTCCAAGAGAGAGCTTGAATTGTGATCCAAATTTGCACAGCCCCTGCTCTGCACCTTGTTTGTGTGTCGGTGGTGTTTGCTCTTAGATCTTTGCAAGGTGCAGTCCAGCTACCCGGTACACTTAGGTGCTTGAGTCATCATTTAGGGGAAACAGTGCCAAAGCTCCTTCCCTTAGCTTCCTGTTGCTGCACAAGCAGATCCTGATCTTTCCTCGTGGACAAAAGTATAAAGTTGAGGTTCCTTCTTCAAGTGAGTGCAGTGTGGGTGGCTTTGTTTGACTCCTGAGGAGCCAGAAAATGGTCAAGAACTACATACTATGATGAGTGCTTATGCAAAGACAACCAGCTAAAATCAATTTGCTTCAGGAATCCTTAATTCTCCTTTGAGGTGTGTTCATTGTGTAGTGATAATAATAGATGGCTTTTCATACTTATATTTTACTGCCAACAAAAATGAAGAGATAGCCATCATCCCTAGATATATACCAAAGGCATACCATAGTACAATATAAATGACAAGTTGAGACATTTGTGCCATAAAGCAATGACTATTGTGAAGATATTAATAATCGGATTTTATAAGTACAATACTTTTTTTTAAGAAACTACTTTGTAGAACATTTCCCCTTCCCCTGTAAGCTTAAAACAGATTTATTTTTAACTGAGATTGTTTTTAATAGCAAACAATTACATTAAGAAAAATAATACAGAAATAAATGATGGCACATATAGGAAAAATGTTCTCATGATGATGATCGAAGCTTACTGCTTTTCTCCCAGTAGCCTTTATTAATTAATATTATTTACTCTTGACATGACACCAAGTCCATGCTTTTTAATAGAAAGGGATTGTATTGGTGGTACCCAGATACCATGACCATAGGCACACGAGGGAGGCCAGCCTTGTTCTATCGGATTCCTAGTCGCAGCAGTAGTCATAGAAACACAGCACCAAAAGGGATGTGGAGTCTATTCTCCTACTCTCACAGGCAATCACAGTATTCAATTCCATTCATCAAACCCCATTTTAAAAGTGGTTTCATTTAATGAAGTCAATTAGGAGCAAAGATAGATGGATAGATTACGTAGATAATTGCATATTAACCTTTTCTGGTTTTAGTCTCTTCAATACAAGGATTCTTTTTTATTCCTTTTTTATTTTTCTACCTAGGATCTCTAGTGTGCCTCTGCTTCCTTCCTGGGGTGAGTTCCTTTATACAGAAAGAACAGACTGGTAGAAAACCCTGAAATCTTTGGGGGGTCTGACAGCAAGAATGTGTGCTTTAGAAGAAAGCAATCTCTGTGACATCTTTGCAGCCTAACAAAAAGATTATTTTGTCATTGATTTTTCTCTGTTGTTTTACTAACAGCAGCCATCAATCACGTTCCAGTAGTATAACAGACATTAAGGAAATTGTTTCCTTTTATACTTATTATTGTGCTTCATTAATGAACAATGAACAGCCTTTCTCTGTAATCTGTATAAATTTGAGTGCCACAGAAAATTACATGGGAAAAAGTGGGGATTTGATTTAAAGAGGTTTTAGGTTTAGTATTTACAGATTGTCATAGCTTATGTCAAGCAAGCTCTTCACCTTCCTAATGCTAAGTCAGACTCCCAGCAAGGGTCTTAGTGTTTAGTCTTAGGACCAAGGAAAAGCACATTATTACAACTGTCTCAGCTTGACCTGGCATTTGGTCTCAGTGGATTTCAGATAGCAAGATTACAGATTTCTTGTAGCCTATCATGCTATGTATAGAGTGCTTTTGAGGTGCTGCCTCGTTTGTCTCTTTCAGGCAGACTGGCCATCTCAGAGTTTCCTCAGTATCTTTCCAGGAGGCTTTGGAAGGTTTTCTCACCTCTTGTTTCAGGATTCAAGATTCACTTCCACAGAGAGAAGCAGAAAGTGACACTAGAATGGCAACATTAACATTACAGATTTCAGGCAGGAAGTTTTATTTAGCCATTTGTCAGAAAGCAATTATGTGCTCATGTCAACATTTTCATCACGGAATGTCTAAGTTAGGCAGATTTTAAATTCCAAGTGGGTAGTTTTACTTTCAGAATTCATTCATTTGCAGTTACAGGGGCCACAGGCTATTTCTGTAAGTCTCTGCCCAGAAGTAGGCACTTAATTTTAGTGTGGTAGACAATACAATTTAGGGGAGCTAGAACTGCTCAACATTCCAGAAAATCAGTTTGGAGATGATACTGAAAGGTTTTTTTTAGCAAGAGCTCTGTTAAGGAGGAATTTCAGAGAACACATATAGCTTTGGAGGGCTAGATTTAACAGTTCTTCAAAGGGTGAAAAAAGCTTAACCAATTAGTCCTTGTCATATGAAACGTCCAACTATGAGAACATGTTTTTTTATAACTCACCTCCCAGTTTTACCTAATCAGTATTTTGTTTTCTCTAGCTTAGCATTTTGTTTACCTTGAGGCCAATATACTTAGTCACAGTATATCCTATATATTGGTTTTGTTCTTGGGCTACTTCGAACCTTGTAATTATCAGTTCTGAGCTTAAGAATGATTTTTAGTCACACTATTGCCTATAAGACCTGTTTTTTTGGACACAGTGGCACTCCCTTGCAAACTCTTTATTTGCATGCTCTTTAGAAAAATAATGTGAAGTTGTTTTCCTAAAATAGTAATGAAGTAAATGTTTCTAAGCAAGTCATTAATATGCAGCCTATCAGTGAATAGCTTTTGAACATTCCTAACTCAGGCAGAAGACAGGACACACTGGATATAAGGTTAGTCTTCTCTGAAATGCAATGAATAGAGTGAGCTCATAGCCCATTAAATAGGAAAATTTCAGACTATTCAAGTCCTCATGTCACATTTCTTTGGACCATTATCTGGACAATTTAATTCTCCAGGATTGCTGCACAGCTTCTCCCAAACACATAAAGTCACAAATGAGGTGGGGGAGAAGCAATAAAAGATGGAAAATAACACAGCCAAATATGTGGTTTCTCAGGCAAATTATGTATGAGTCCACATGATGCTCAGATGTCCAAGACCATCTGTTAACTTCCCACTTCCCTCGGTCTCTTCTATGTCTTCAGCAAAGGGATGACTGCTTCTTGGTTTGCACAGATTTGCTTAGAGTCCTATTTCATAACTTTGGAGAAGATCAGTATCCTACTGGTAAAGAACAAGATTGGAAAGAGGGCCAAGTGTTTCTTCACAGACTTTTTTTATTCCCAGCACATTAGTTCTATGACTATTTGTGAATGTACATAACAGAAAAGGCAGAGGAAGTTGAAGTAAAATACCATATAAGGTCTCAAATCATAGAGGAGTTATCTATAAATATTTTTAGCATACTTTTCCTCGGTATTGTTTTGGTCACATAATTTCCTGATGTAGTCCAGACCAGGCTCTAGAGCAAGGCATGAATTTTATGAAGCCTCCTTAATGTTGGTCAGGAAGCAGTTGGTCTGTCTGTAGTAGCGTTTCTGGAATCCATTTGAAGCAGGTATATCTCACTTAATCCATTCATAAAGCAAACATTCATATTGGTATTTCAAAACATTTTTCCAAACCAATGGGTTTATCCCCATGGGAAGTCTAAATCTTCTGTGTATTACACAGAGGAGTACATTCAGCCAAAGGTCAGCCCTGGAATTCCCTAATGCTGAAAATTAGGAAAGCCCATGTGTTTCCATTTTTTTTTAAATTTTCTTCCATTTATTTCATTCTGTTCATTCTTTTTATTTCATAATACAATACACCTCTGTCTGAGAAGATGTAATCATAAAACAGCAGGCTGTAAGTGCATGTGTAGACATAGTGAATGAGTGATAGTCCTTTCTCCTGGAGACTTCTCCATCCATATTCTATATAACATATTTCTGCCAGTGATGACAATAGTCTTTTCATATCGGTAGTAAATATTTACATTCCCGTATGTGGCTTCTATTCACCAATGCAATAAGTGCTTTACAGATTCCTCAGTTGTCATGGTTTAAGCCCAGTAGGCCACACAGCTCCACAATGCCATTCACTCACTTCTCCCCCACCCTACACGTGGGATAGGGAGAATATAACAAGGAGTTTGTGGGCCAAGGCAAGAGAACCAGGAGGGTTTTTACTCACCACTTTTGGTCAAGAGCAAAAGACAGAACCTTGGGAAGAAAAAAACAAAACAGTCCAATTTTGTTACCCGTTGCATCAGGATAGAATAGCAAGAGATTCAACCAGATCTTAAAGTCAATACTTTCCCCCACTCCTTCCTTCTTCTCGGGCTCAGCTTTGTTCCTTTGCCTCCCACTGGCCCAGCGGCACAGAGGGGTGGGATGCGGTCCCATGTGGTCTCTGCCGCTCCTTCCTCTTCAGTAGTAGAGAGCACTTCTCACACTCTTCGTCTGCATCCACCTGACACCCTTTCCACAGGAGAAAAGTCCTCCATGAAAATCCTCTGTGGGTCTGTCCATGACTGCAGTTTTTTCCTCACAAACTGCTCCAGTGTGGGCTTCCCTTCTGCATGGTACATTCCCACAGAAAGCTCCAGTGCACACTTCCCATGGAGTCACGGCCTCTTCAGGAGCAGCCACCTTCTCATGTGGATCTCTGCTCCACCAGTGAACCTTCTTAGGTTGCAGTGGGGTCAAACTGCACTCGCCACAAGTTGCAGTGGGAACCTCAGCTGCACACACCTTCTCCTACTCCCTCTCCTTTCTTCCTTCACCAACCCTGGTGTCTGCACAGTTTTTCTCCTCACATCCCACTCCTTTCTCCGCTGCAGGTTTCTTCTGCTGGTTCTTGAAGTGTTCCCAGCTCTTTCAGGCTGGAACTGCAGCAGGGCTTGTGCTTAAGTTGGGGCCAGAACAGCCCGCAGGGGCTGGGTCCAGGCCACCTTGTCATGATTTAGGCCCAGTGCATAATTGAGCACCACAATGTCCCAAAAAAGGGCTAGTCAAAATAAGGACTGGCAGGGCTTCTCACCACTTAAACGGGTCACAGGCAAAAGACAGACTCATCATAAGGAATAAAAACAAAACAATTTTAATTTGTTACCAACATCAGAGTAGAACAATGGAAGATACAACCAGATCTTAAAATCAAAACACCTTCCCCTCACCCCTCCCTTCTTCCCGGGATCAGCTTTTGTTCCCAGTTTCTTCACCTTCCCCCTCCCCCTTTGCCTTGAGGCACAGGGGGGTGGGAATTGGGGTTTGCGGTCGGTCTTCCCACCACATCACGCGCTTTCTTAGGAGTAGGGAAAAAAAAACCAACCTCAGCCCAGTGTTTCTCTCTCTGTTTCCACGTGGCCCCCTTTCCATAGGGGAAAAAAGTCCTCAAAAGTCCCATATGGGTCTGCCCACAGGGGCAATTTCCCTCACACACAAAACTGCTTCAGCTCAAGTCCACAGAACTCCAATCTGGGTCTGCCCATGGTCACAGTTCCCTCACACACGAGCAGTCAACCCAGCTCTCGCCACGGGCTGCAAAGGGGAAACCTGGGTTCTGCATCCTCGTCCTCCTCCTCCCTCTCTTTTTCTTTCCTTCAAACTGACCTTGGTCAGAGAGAGAGATAGAGAGGGGCATGCCCTGCACACCCCTTAAATACATGAATTTGCAGGGGCGCTGATTGGCTTGGCCCTGTTAGAGGTGGGTCTGACAAAGGCAAAGGGGGAGGTTTTCAGGTAGCTTCTTAAAGGGCCATGTCCATAGCCCTTCCCCCATTACCAAAGACACAACCAAAAACCCCTCACAGAAAACCCAATACACACCTGCATCCAGGTCTGCACTGGTCAAGGCCAGGGCAACAGAGAGGGCAGGCCATGCACTAAGCCTTTCCTAAATACATAAATTTACAGAGCTACTCTTTTGCTTGGCCTTGATCAGAGGTGAGTCCAAAATTGGAGCTAGGGGAGCTTCTAGCAGATTATTACAGGGCTATCTCCATAGCCCTCCCCTACTACCAAAAAAAAAAACCAAACAAAAAAAACCCAACCAAAAAAAACCAGAAAAATCCTTACAGAAAACCCAGTGTATCTGTAGAGTAGATGAATAGCTTGTGTACCAACAATCCATTTCCGCTATGCCACTGTGACTATAAACCTCAGAAATTAAGGCACAATATCTAGCACAAAAAGCTCCTGTGGCTTTTGTTTGCTTACACCCACTCCCTATAACAGCCCACAAATTTGTATTGCTTCTTATACCACAATCTTAACGTTACCAACATGAATTCATTAACATTGTTCAATGTCTTTTTTGTGAGATAAAGCCAATCAGCAAGCTACTGTTAACCCAAGAGGTATTTTCCAAGCAAGGAGAAATTACAGCAATTGTTCATCATTTATTTTGTTATAGATGTGTGTTCATTTGTACTACCTTGTAAACAAGGCACTACATTATACAGTAGGCATACTGCTAAACTTGGGATGCTGCTTAATACTCTCATTTTATTCTGTATGATCACAACATTTTCCAAGAAGCCATGACTAATAACCTTGAGGCAAAGCTTTCTGTGAATTTTGAAGAACCAAGAAGCTGAGCTTTGGAACCAGTCCTGAATATTATAAATCTTCACCTATATCAGAACCTGAGCAAATGTAAAGTGAATTACTGAGTCAACTAGCTTAGCAAGATTCTAAAAAAGGATTATACACATATGAATACTGTAAAAAAAGCTTCTGCGGTTACAGTAGGTAGGATAAAATTTCAAGGGCTATCAGCCCACATACTTCACGACATAAGCTGATCAACAGCTCAAGTCAGGAAAAAATGTTCTCTCATGGGAATTATTTTTATCTATAATGCAATTATGCACATTATAAAACACTTAAATTCCTGATGAATTAATCACTGACCACTATTGAGAGGCAGCAAACTAACATAGACTAATTGATCTGGTTTTGATATGGAAATTTCAAAGTATATAGATGAAGAGTAACCAGTCAGCTTTTAATGAAAACTTTCAGACAGGAAACTGAAAGCACATTTTAAGGAAAATAAGTTTCAGTATCCTCATTTTACAGAATAAAAATGAGACCAAGAAGAGGGAAGTGACTTAACCAAAGTCACAACTCAAGCGTGGTCAAAGCCAAATGCAGTCTTCTGAGTCTTACAGCGGTGCTCAAACTGTTGAGCTTGAACCAGTTGCTTGTTTAGTTAAGTTCAATTCAATTTTGTCTTCAAAAAAATTACCTTAATGCAAGTTCCTGGTGAATCTGTGTAATTGGAAGCACTCCGAGTCAGTTTCACAGACCTGTCTTCGTTTGGAGTCATGTTTGTCACCTACCAGGAATTAGAGGTTGCTGCATGGGAAAATAGACAGTCATCACCATTACAGAATAACTCTACCACTCTTGCAATGCAGATGAATCTCCCCATGGCAAACAAATAGTTCCAAATAAAAGTCATTTTGTTTCAGAATAATTATTCCACTGTTCTCAAATATGTGTAAAGAAGTGGTGCCTGGGACTGGGTGTCAAGGTAAGAGGTTTCTCTCTTTCTTGTGTGTGGGGTGGGAGAGGTTGGGACCAGTGGGTAAGAGGTGTGAGTGGTGGCCATCAGACCATGTGCCTTGTGGTAACCTGTGCAAGGGCACTGCTAAGTCTCATGAGCAGAGGCTGTTTCTCCTCCTGTTCCCATCTATGTCTGGTCTCTCAGGACACCTGAGGGACAATACTAGCTCTTAGTACTGTAAAATAGAGTTGCCCTGCAAAAAGACGTGTGAAAGAAGTGTATAATGCACAAGCTGTGACTACTTGACAAAGCAAACACTAATATCGTTTCATTGTATATGTAATGAAAAGGAAGAGATTTGTTCCTTTTTTAATATCATGAAAAGGAGATGACTGGATATGGAGGGAAAAGGAGAAAGGCAGAGAAGGATAGCTATGAAGTAAGTACAAAGAAGAGGCAGGTCACTGGAACATCATGGGGTAGAAATCCAGTCAAAATACCAGAAAGGTCTTAGATTATCCAAAGATCTTTGTTTTGGTGGTGTCTGTTGCTGCTTCTGTGAGCTGGGGTTTCTGACTAGTTACTTTGCCCAGCTTTTCCACAGGATTGGAGAGTGATATAAACAGGGAATCCACTCATGGTGTAGAAGTCACCAGTCCAAGGAAACACTGTCCACCACTACTGTTGTGGTTATGATAGGAGGAGGTGTCATGAAATGATTGGACTGCTTTCTTATCTGCAGTGCCACACACCCAGTAATGGTTGTTTATAAGATTTTCTTTCCAGTTGGATCTGTCTTCCTTATGTTATCATGCATTTGTCATGGCTTTTGCTGGGGACAAATACTGGTGTATCCAAATATTGATAGTCCCATCCTTAATTCTCCTCCTGTTGAAGTGAACATTTAAAATCCCATTGATTCGGATTTTGGCATGTAGCATGGGCAAGACTATGCTCCAGAGCTGGAACAGCATACCAAAAACATGGTTTTCCAAGTGCTTATGTCATTCTTAGAGTGGTAAGCTACGTTTTCAGTGGCAGGTTTTTGGGCTTTTGCTGGTGTTACATGTAATAAGAATCCAAGGAAATAGCAGGGTCATGCATCTGATGCATCTCTATGACAGATCTGGTAACTGCCAGTACAATTTCCATTATCAGACCTAGTTTCTTAGGAGGCCATCACACCATGAGGGAATTTGTGTACAAAGTACCTCCTATGGCAGGAGTTAGGAAAGTTAGCTGGTCTTATAGAGACTGGCACTATGGAGACTGGCTTGTGTATAGTGCTGCAGTGTAGGTGACCTGCTTTGTATTTTGGACATGCTTATGTTCTCATTTGTCCTTACTCTTGATACAGTCCTAACTGCTTCATGTGCCCTCCTGATACCAAAGTCACTGAACTGACACTTTGTCATAAGATTTAATATCTTTCTTTTCAGCTGTCCAAAGGAAAAAACAATGACAGTGTTACATTTATTGGAACGTGGGTGTCAAATCAAATCAATCTTTTTGCCCAATGGTCACTAAATCTGTCATTTCGTTTTTAGGCACTGAGGGAGACAGGAGAGGGATAAAGAGCAAACCAATCCAAATTGAATGAAGCCTTATCAATATTAAAGTTCCTTACAAGTTGATGAAAAGAAGTATTTGATTTTATGAGATCTGCAAATCATTATACGTACTCCATGATATATAGTATAGAAATGAATGTAAGATAACCATTTACAAAAACATAAAATAAAATAACTGGAAGAAAGTCCATTCAGGCATGCAAGGAGTGATGATTTGCAATGTGAATAAGTGATGCTACTCAATAGTCTTGTGGACCAAAGCTAATGAATTTCTAATTTCGCAATTAATACCATCTTTCTAATGACAGAAAAAAGATTTGTTCCTTCTCTTGCAATATCACCATTTACACAGTGTTTGAGGACAAGTATATTTATTCGAAAAGTCATCTACTAGAGAATCACTTTTCATTTGATTCTGATATTTGTATTTGTCATCCCACTGGCAATATGCTATTTTGGTGTTAACCTCATCATTTGATCACAATGCCCAATATTCCAGGTGAAAACTAATTACACCATTTTCAGTTGTCATTTCTGTGTGGTGTGGAGGAAGTAAAACGCTTTCAGCTGTAACATAGCAGCACATGTGAGGAACAAGATTGCAAAAGATGAAATATCTGTCAAGTACAGATCCTCAGCAGACCCTTCTTGCTGCTGTTTTCATATTCCAACAGTGTCAAGGAGATGCTGTTAAGTACTCCTGACTATATTTCCCTCTTTTTTTCAGGTTTTGGACAGTATCAACTTCTGTCAAAATATCTGTACTTAACATAAATACTCAACAGCCTAAGATGAAATACTGTTACATAAAAGCATTATAAATAATACATATTCCTTTAAATCTTTTCATTTTATTAAGGATATAAAACAGACAAATCATGCAAATTTTATTCAATAACTAGTTTATATCTGTCAGAAAATATGGAAATCAAAGGGTTCTACTTTAAAGCATTTTTGCATCATAGTTAATCAACATTTTTAACTTGCAGATCACAAGTTGGTATATTATGAATCAACTGCTGTGCTAGGACATCACATTAAAAATTCTTTTTGAATTCTAAAGCAACTTGTCAACATGCATGTTCTAGTAGTAAGTACACACAGTCACTTCAATGCTTTCTCTGATGTTGCCCATTTCCTATCAGACACAAGGGCAAGTTCCAATCATGAAATAAAACTGCTATGTTTGAAATCAATCATGGAATTATTAACAATAGCAGCCACTGCTAGGCTATTCTACTTTGCATTTCTATAATGTTTTCTCACTTCAGACCCCAAATGGTTATTTTTACAAATGTGCATTAGTTCAGCCTCACTGCATATGGTCTCCGTAGCATTGTCAGTACTGTTAAAGCCAGGTAAAGGATGGTACAGAGGGTCTGTATGCTACGAGAATCAGAAGAGTTATTTGCCACAGCCAAGCATCACACGAATGTGACAAAAAGGTTCATCAGTCAAGCTCATTCACTCAGGATAATGCTGCATTGACTAGCCTTACTAGAAAAAGCACAGTTACTCAGCTGCTGAATAAATTGCAGATGCACTGAGCTCTCACAGCAACTTCATTCACAGTCGAGTGAGGCACCCAGGTGTCTGTAGGTCTGGTTCTCAGTGACTTGCCAAATAAGCCATCATGGGACTGCGAACAAACTCTCTAAGTCATGAATTGTGATGTCGAGTTTAAACAGTGGAACAGAACCCATGTTATTTTGACAAGGCATATACATACACAAACTCATGTCTTCCCTTTGAGAAAAGATCAAGGCAATTTTAAATGACATTTGATCAGATAATTAAGTCAGAAAGCACTGTACTTAGTTTACTGTTGTGTCTGCAGCACTGAAACTCTATGACCGTAATTCTCCTAGCAATACAGGGTTTATGATATACTTTTTTTACTGGACTCAGCTTTGCTACCACACTCAACCAGGACAGGAAATAAGACAACTTTTATTTCTAAACCCTTTATCCTCCAGTTGGCACTGAATGCTACATGTTGAGATGAGTTGCTGTAGTGGGAATGCAGCTGGTTTCTGTTAGCACACAATCACCATTGTCTTGCTTCTACCTAGAGATGTCTACATCCCAATTCCTTTTGTGGGACTGGGAATGCCAGTATTACTAGGGGTCTATTGAATTTGGATGTTCTCAAATGTCCTTTCTAGACATAACATCTCTTTCATGCACAAACAATGGGAAACAAAGTATCCAGAAATGGAGAAGTCATGTTTTATACTTGTGGTACTCTTGGTTGCAACAAAAAAAACACAAGAATCCTGCTGATGGTAAAAGTGCTGCATCAAGGGACCTTTGAAAATCCTTTTAGGGATGGGAAGTGCTACCTGGATCACCATAAAATTGGTCTTGCTGGAAGTTCTCAGAGATGTTTGCACATTCATTAAGTAAGGACTTTGCCTTATTACCCCACTTCTGCTGTTGCTGGGAACATCCAAGTTTGTCCAAGTTTAGCAGAAGACTTAGCTTAAAATTTATCAAGCATTTTACAGCTTGTACTCTTTAGATTCCTTGTTCACAATACAGAAAGCATATTTCACTTTTGAAATGGAGTAATGACTTTGATGGAAGTCTATGAAATCATCAGTGAAAAAAAAAATCTCTGTTTAGACCCATGAGAGTTTGTGCTAGCACATGGAAAGTAATATTTAATCAAAGCCATTTTAGCACATGGGCAAAGCTTAAGTTACATGAAACCCTCTGGGAAAGGATTGCTGTTGATAACTGGCCAGTTTCTATTGTGGAGCAATCTAGCTTTGAAAGATTAACGAGTGTACTAAACCATTGGTAATGGTTCCTTTCTGATGAATTTATTTTATTTCTGAGAATTTATTTTCAGACACCTTGATCTCTGTCATATTTTTTAAAATACATGTGAAAAGTAATACCAGTGCCATAGGCAAAAAACAGCTATCTCCTTACTGCAGATATGTACAACCAGAATAATATTTGATAGAGCTTTGCAAAAATCAGAATTTCCTTCAGATGAGGATGTCCAAGCTTGAGCATGTAGTGCACCACCATGTCACAAATTTAAAGGAGGGTTAACTGAGGCAATGTCTGCATGCCTGTCTAAGATAATGCAGCAAGCTTGGCTAGAAGCTTTCTCTTGACAGCATGCAGGTTATAATCAACACAGTGAGACAGCTCTCTGGTTAAGAGAAAAATATATGTTCAAAATATTCTACTAAAACATGTTTATCTCTGAAATGCTGAGATATCACTGTTGTGGAGCTATTGATCAAGTTCACAAAGATCTTTCTACCACTGTATATACACTTAGTAATGACAGAGGTGCCCCACAAACCTGCTGAAGAATAAGCCACTAAGAACTGCTGCTTGTCAAAGCTAGGTGGTCCCACTCTGGCACCTCTTAAAAATAGTTTTACAGTGAGTTGGAGCCTGAAGAGAGGCTCAAAAGCATGTTGAAGTAAAAAAGGCATTGACAGTAGAGACAGGTTGTGATAAGTGCATGCCAGCTATTTCTTGATAGCCCTCCTTGAGGAACGCAGAAAAATTTGCACTAAACTGCTGTAAGACTGAGACAAAACACAGGGCAAGAGCCATCTCCATGGTATTCCCTTTCCCAGATTTCTTCCACAAGAAAATTGAATGCAACAGATAAGCTACATTAATAGTTTAAATGCTATCATCCATTTCTATTTGAACAGGAGAATATGCCTCCATGTTCTGGAAAGATTGAATTTGCACGAGTTGTACTGTATATGTATCATATCATATCACATATCATATCATATCATCTGACATGATCAATGATGATTGTTATGGTCAAGGAATTTTAATGTTAGGTGATGAAGTTTTCAATAGTTTTTAAAGTAGTAGAATTATTTTTTAAAATACCTTAAGATGCTCAGAATCAAAACAAGATCAATCCCCACCATTTTATATTAGGCAATGGCATTAAAAAATGTAAATCTTTGTTTCATAATCATGAATTAGATACCTTTTGCCCATTATTCAATGGGAGCATGCAAGAAATGGGTGCTAAGGGGATGGGGAGAGCAGACGACATCCCAGCTGCATTCTGTAATATGGTGTTTGTAGCAACAAGGTTCTTCACAAAATGAATAAAAGATAACTCGGTGCATATGTCACTTCTGGATATGGTAAAGGCTTGATTTGATATTTATTTGAAGAAGGCTCCTGGTGATTGTCTATTGTCACAGCATTAGATGAGAAGAGAGAGGACGAGTGACTGCTCTAACAATGTGACTGCAGTAACAAGGAGAGCCTGCAGTCATGTCTTGTTAATTTACCGAGGAGAATGTCACATTTACATTTCAAATTATCCCACTGCACAGCTCCCAACTTGCTAGGATTATTCTGAGTTTTAAACCATTCTGATTCAGATTTCATTGTTTACCCAGACTACCTTAATCCTTCACTTCACCCTCATTCCCTCCCTGTTACACCACCCACATAAAAAAAAAAGAAAGAGAGCCCTCTCCAGAAAATCTAGCATTAAAGGGAGTTGCCAATCCTGCTCAGTAATTATGAGATGATTCCTCCAAAAGAGCAGGGTGAAATGTCATTTTTATTATCCATTTCCTCTCATTCCCCTCCTCCTCCTGCCACCCATCTCCTTGCAGCCAGGCATCAGGAGTAAATTTTCAGTGTGATGTGCAGGGATTTAGCTGTGCGAATCCTATTACTGTTGTTAATTAGAACACATTAGCACAGCCAGCTAAAAATGTGAACCCTTTAATGCTTATCTGCTTGCTCTCATCTCCTATCCATATCCTGGGCCTGATTCTGATTTCTCACTGGTATTTACCTGTGTAGTAGTAATGATCTATGGGAATTATTCCTGACTTAGATGAAAGTAATATGACCAGAATTTTTCTCAGTCTCACATCTGTGACATTTATGCAGATGTCATATCATGCTATTATTCTGCTTGCTTTCTTTTAGGATGTCTTAAGGTGTTTTCTACATCATTCATTCACCAGCAGGCACTATCAGCCCCATTTTTCACATCCACTTACCACTGATTTTGTTATACAATGATGAATAAAAGAAACTTAGTCCTACAACTGCTGTTTTGTTAAATTATTTGAGGGTGGAATTTCAGGACGTGCTTTAAATGGTTAAATCTTTTGTGTGAAAATACTTCCAGTGACTTCTTACCAGAGGAGATTGTTTTTTTGCTGAGAGTGTCCCTCAGGATTCAAGGCTTTTTCTTACTGTCCAGGTGGATTCAGCACACGCCCTGATCCTGCAGTTCTCTACTAATGCAACTTTTACAGTTGGACCCAGCTGAAATGGAGCTGAAATTTCAGCTGGATGCATTTGAAAATCCTGTCCATCACAGCAGGAGGCAGTTCTCTGAGGCTTTGAGGGTAACCTGTGCCCTTACCTGGCACCCAGGTAGTACCAGACGATGAAGGGCAATGCTCTGTATGAGCCTCAGGCCTGAAATCTGAAGAGAGGCAACATCTGCCACTGCTCTCCTTTAATCTCTGCTCAAAGGGCTTTGTTCTAATTAAGCTTTACAGCACTCTTTAGAAGTGAGGGAAAGACTGCTATGGTTTGACTGCAGATGAGGGGGAGAGAAGCCCAGTAAAATGACTTGGTGACAGCATCAGCCTACAGCAATCAAGATGACAGGCCACAGCTTCAACATCTGTCCTTTTTGTTGCTGCTTAGAAATGCTTTAGTGAGAAGAAAAAAAACCAGCTTGATACTTTTTCACCACTTCTATGTTAAAACATAGCTTTACCCAGCCCTGCCCATTTATCTGTGTTCACCTTGCCTCATCACCAGGTCAGAGGCAAGAAAGCCAGCATGCTGGCTTAGGTGATGCCAGTGGTTTGTGTCCAGAACTGACTTTGCAGGTCATTTTGCCTGCCTTCAATCACAGAAATTTCAGTACTTTTGGGTAGCCGCCTCTAATTGTTTACCAGTAATGGATAAATACCATTGATGTCCTCTTGAAAAAAAGAACAGGCATTTTTCAACTGTTCTTCAACAAACTTGTGCTTCAAAACTTCTGACAGAGTCCACAGGAGTCAGTGCAGTGCAGTGGGGATGGTGTAAAGGTGAGAGTGGGGCACAAATAAACTTTACAGCAGTCATTCTTAGCACTCCATAGAAATATTCTTTCTCCTTGGTTCTGTGTAAGCACAGGTAGTTTTACAATGCTGCTTTTCAGCTGCCAGCTGAAATTTCAGCATTTTATTTTCCTCTTGCAAACCACCACATTAGCCTGGTAAGACAGAGAGCTAAATGGTTCTCAGATGTAACTGGAGGAGCTTTGGGAATTCACAGTATTAATGACCTAAGAAAGAAAGTTCTTGAAAAAACCTCACCCTATATGAGCTCATTCAAGCTGTTTAAATAGACATGCACAAGCCAAGCTGGTGATTCTAAGTGAAGAGCAAGTCTAGAAATGCTGCAGTCAGAAAGGCTTGGGACTTAGGCCTGGTGTGGTTGAACATTGTAAAAATGCAGTCAAAACTTGGATTTGGATTTAACCTCCTGTTCTGTCCTGGGCACTTGCACTCCTGTGTTTCTCTCATGGCTGTAGTGCCTGCAAGGTCCTGCTGGAGAGCCAAGGGCAGGGAGCTCCGGGCTTTGATTGACCCAAGGCCATTTACCCTAGGGAGAGGACAGCACAAGGCAGGAGAGAAACACGATGGTGGTTATGGACAGGAAGTCCCCTGCAGCGCCAGCCAACAAGTCCTGTCAGCATAAAGTATCATTACCACAGCTTCCAGCCCTCCTCTGAGCTGCATTTAAGTAATACTACAAAAACTGGCAAAGAATGCAAGCCATTAGATCCCAAGCCATCCCTTAGTCAGGAGTGCTTCATGGAGTTGAAGATAAGCATTATTCTTATCCAATTAATAATTAGCTAACTAATTATCCTGTCTTCAGGTACGCCTCAAGATCATATTTAAAATACCTCACCAGACCTACGGAGGACTGGTTTTCATTCATATGAACAGTTTTTAATATCTCCTGCAATGTACTAGAAACTAAGAGGTTACAGGGATTTAGTGCATGTTTTTAAAGTCCAGTCTTTCTTCTCTGCATTTCAAATGCTGTGCTATAAACTGTGCTCCCCAGCATCCCTCATCTTTGCACCAGGGTGGCTGGGATGACAGCACTCTGCTCTAACTCGACAATCCCTTGAAATGAGGAATTACAGTGCAGGAGTGAAAAGGAGGGGTTCATTTCTTGCTTCCATCAAGAATGGGAATATTTTCACAGATTTTTACTAGAAAATAGGCAGAAATAAGCAAGCAGGCTTAGGTTCAGTCTGACTAGACATACGCCAGTACAAGACAGATGTTCACAAAACATATAGTACAATATATTTCATCTATTTGTGTAATTCTCTGAAAGCAGAGAAGGTAAAATTGCCTAATAGATATGATTGTAATTCATATGCAATGAAGGTCACTGTTAATGACGACTTTGTAAATACGTAGAGAGTAACCAGGTTTTGCAGCAGTTTTCTTGTATTCACGGATGCTGGTTCCCAAATTCAGCTATGCATCACAGGAAATGAGAGATGTTCTTTTCAGGGCACTTAATTGTTTCTGTAAGCATGTTTACCACGTAGGAGAAATTCAGTAGGAAAGTACAACTCCTGTTTTTTTCTGTTCCATTTGGCTGCTTATGAGATAAATAATCAGGATACATTTATAGCTTAAGGGACCGATTTGCCTGAGATAGTTGATTGTATTATTCTAAAGAAATAATATATGGTATCTCAAAATAATTCCAACTTGTTTCTCTCAGCTCACTAATGTATAATGTTCCTTGCAGAAAGAACAGCATTAGATCAGCACCAATCTGACAGTCCATTTTTCAATGACACTTCTTTCATTTAGATTATAGAAGAGTACTTTTTTTTTACTAAACATATCTATCTATTTGTTAATACAACATTATTTTTCTGCAAATGAAATTCATGTAGTTTAGTTTATTCTTTCATATTAAATCTCAACAAACACATAGCTTTCTGAGAATTTCATTTTCCTAGGCTAGCTGGTGCAAAATTAAGTATTTTCTGTGCTACAGTGAAAGAAAACTAGTCATGCTTTTTGAGACTGTCAGATGTAATCATGCAGTTTTAGACTTTTATGATACCCAACATAATTTAAGTATTTGAGTACACCAACATGGCTGTAAAACATAGCTTACCTGAGAGGTAAAAACATATTACCTGCTATAAGTGTGGAGAAACCAAGCAATTAATAAGTTTATGTTCATTACACAACATCAGAAATCAAATCCGTGGAAGAGCTTTCTGAGTCACAAGTAGTAATTTTAGTCAATTTAGTAAAACTACTAAACTGCTAATGCAGCTGAAAAGAGAGGTTCGGTTTCACTGTATGTACACTCTATGGAACTGCAATTATGAAAAATTATTGATGTTACACGAGTGGAAAACTTTAGCTTTTGAAATAAGAGGATCATTCATGAAGTATAAGATTTGTTGGATCCTAGAGTAAGAGAGATAATTTAATAATAATTTAATAGTTACAATAATTTCACTTTGGATAGCACATTAAAAGCCACTGAATATACTAGAAGGGCTAGAGCACCAAATGCACACAAAAATGTCCAAAGACTATTAATTATGATCTGACATAACAGACTGCCTATGGAGCTTGTAATGTGTGTTTTTTCTTCTCCAAAAGAATTATGAATATTGTTTGAAAATCTACCTAAAACAGTTTTTAGAAAGAATGAAAAATTAAAATAGAAGAAATCTGTTCTGAAACTTCATTGATAATAAGCACAGGTGTGTTTCCATGAGAAGCAGGTAATTTTTATAACCCTACACAGCTTATGTCTCATGATAATTCGGTACGGACTTGTTACCTGTGTCTAAATGGTATTTTATTGCGGTAGCATCTTTAAGGCTTTTGAACTCTATCGTACTCTGTTGCCATTTAGACAGTTGTTCTATCATCTGATGACTCCTTTCCAGCAAGGGAGAGGAATTGGAGAAAGGAAAGGAGGCTCATGGGTTGAAATAGAAACAGATTTAATAAAATAATAATAATAATAATAAAAACCAGTATTAATAACAGTATTTAATATAAAGTACACAGAGTTATACTCAGCCGATGTAGTGGTTGCAAGCTGTGATGGTTAGAAGGAGTGGGCAAGTAGACCTTGGAAGTAAAACAATGGGCAAGACCCTCCTGGGATGACAGCCATCAAGGAAAGAGAGGGCCGTCCCCAGGAAACTCCTCAGTTTATAGTGAACATGATGTTTATGAGCTGCCCTGGTTTTCACTCCCCCCAGCTTTTACACCTGGTAAACTTGAACTTGCTAAAGACCTTGATCACCACATACCAGTGACAGCCAAAAAGTAAAACAAAGTGTATTATCGACTTTACTCCCATAAAATTGAGTACTGTTAGTGTTCTCAGAAATGTAGCTTTCCTGAACAGAAAATTGATTCTATGATTCTGTCCCAGTGAAACCAGGACATACTCTTAAACTTTGTCTTTTGAAGGAAAAAATACATAAATAAAATTGGCTCTAGTCTACACAATAGTTATTTACAGCCTTACCTGGAGAAACTTAGCACTACTAAATTTGGCTTTACTGATTCAGTGCCTTCAAGACAACATGCAGCAATGCTTGAAGGCAGGCCTTTAAACCAAAATTCATTTCCTTAAATGATTCCTAGTGACAAAGTGCTCACTAATTCTTCCCCAACTGTCTCATCCTTGGTAAGAATTCCCTTCAGCCTTAAAAGAAAATATCGCTGAAATTGTATATGTGTTTTTCCAGTGGTTGGGAGTAGAGTGAAGGGATGAAATTTTATCTTCCTTTTAAATTAGAAATATCTAGCATCAAATACTGTGTTCCATCAAATATCTTGGTCATTCTGATGCACTTACTCAAGTCTAAGATACAGAGCCCATAGTACTTGGCTATGTACCATCTTTTGTCTTCCAGTAGTATCTTTCCCAGAAATTAAGTTTGAGAACCCTGGATCTTCAGTAAATGCATCATTGTCAAAAATAAAGGGGAGTTCAGTCTGCTTCAAACTGGTTTATCTCACTGTGGAGTGAGAGAAAGGAGCTTTCTGAATGCCTCATACTACTCGAATACCATATTCACACAGCATGGGGTAAAGGAGGCTGGGGAGTGTGCGACAACATCCCACCACCAACTGTTGCTTCCATTTGCCTTCCACAGAACCAAACCTCCTAAGCAGGGTGCCAGGATCCAGAACAGGACAGGTGCTGGGCACCTTTTAAATACCACACTGCCAGCAAAGGTTTGGTGGAAAGAGAACAGTTGATACTGATTATGTCTAGGTAGGACAGGTTTGAAGTCATGTTGACTAATACCCTTGGAATGCAGTTCCCCAGGCATTCAGTCAGGTGTTGGTAGTGGATAAAAGTCACTGCCACCATTTGTAAAGTTATAAACCAGTACAAAGATATTCACTCATTCAAATGTGTGTTGTTGGCTTGTTTTGGGTTTGTTCTTGGGGTTTTTTAATGTAGAAGAGTAAAGTATATTTTATTCCACATAAGTCTCTCTCTCTCCTTCTACACCTTGCTAGCTTCTAACATGAATCAGAACACTGGCATTGAATACTATACTGAGCTTTGCTTTTAACAGAAGGAAGTGTGTTCACTGCTGATTTATACTAGAGGTGGCATAGTAATCCACACGTCCAGTAGCAGCAAACATGATATGGCTAAATTCCAACTATACTGATGGTCTGCAGGAACACATTGTTCCAACATCCAAATTCCTTAACATCCATATATCCAAAATTACCAGTCCAAAGTGTTTCCTAAAAGTGATCACAGTGCTGGTAAAGAGTTAGCAAAAACATGCAGCAGCTGCTGATCAGCACAGCCTGGGACACAGGTGCATTTTCAGCTGAAGTCTTGATGATGTACTGATTATGCGTAGACTGCTTGTTGCTTTTGCAATCTCTTTACAAGATGAATATTACCTCAGATATCTGTTGTTTGCTAATAAAACTTTCTTAAAAGAATTTCCCATACATATGCAGTATTCATTTTTTCCCCAGTGGAGGAATTAACCCACTTCAAAATGTGCCAACGGCATCCTGGCCTGCACCAGGAATAGTATAGTCAGCAGGACTAGAGAAGTGATTGCCCCACTGTACTCAGCACTGGTGAGGCCACACTTTGAGTACTGTGTTCAGTTTTGGATGCCACAGTATAAGAAAGGCATTGAAATGCTGGAGAGGGTCCAAAGAAAATCTACAAAGCTGGTGAAGGGTCTTGAGAATAAGGCTTATGAGGAGCAGCTGAGGGACTTGGGGTTGTTTAGTCTGGAGAAAAGGAGGCTGAGGGGAGACCTTATTGCTTTCTACAACTACCTGAAAGGAGGTTGTAGAGAGGTGAATGTGAGTCTCTTCTCACGAGTTACAGCTGATAGGACAAGAGGATATAGTGTAAAGTTATGCCAGGGGAGGTTTAGGTTAGACATTAGGAGAAACTTCTACATTGAAAGTGTTATTGAAGACTGGTGCAGGCTGCCCAGGAAAGTGGTTGAGTTGAATCACCATCCTTAGATGTATTTGAAAGCCATCTAGACTCAGGGACATGGTTTAGAAGTGGTCATAGGAGTTAGATAACAGTTGAATTTGATGATCTTAAAGGTCTTTTCCAACCACAATGAGTCTATGAATATTGCCACTGCTCAACTCACATCTGGTGGTGTGGCTTAATGAGTTCTAGAGTTTCCACATAAAAAAATCTTTCTTCCCTGTCTCTCTCCACTCCTCAAAACATTTTATTTGATTGCTTAACAAAAGAATTCCCATTAATGCAATGTGTGGTGAAGGTATTCAACTTTCTGAGTTCTCAATGAGAAGCCTGGTTTGTTAGAGCCATTTATTCCTTAGCAGTATTGATGATACAGGAGCATTTCTGGTCTCTTGGGCATCTTCAGTTGCAAAACCACATTTTGTGTTTCAGGTCAGAACAGAATAGCTATGTTTTGCAGACCCCATAGGGGTACCAGAATTGCTTTCACATAGACTTTAAGCGGGCAGTGGTGGGGACATGGCACACCTAAGTGTTCAGCCACTATCCAGACCTGCTCAGAGGCAACAATCTTAGCAATAATCTCTATGTTTAATAACCATGCTATCAGGGACAGGCTATTTTACCCTGCAGCAAGACCACCTTCCCAGCATTATCGATCTCCCTGTTGATTCAGATGGGCTCAGACAACAGAGAGGCAAAGTTGTTTAAATTTTTTATCTCACTGAAACTCTGGAGGTTGGGGGTTTTTGGGTTTGTTTGGTTTTTTTTTTCATTTTTGTCATTTTTGTCACTTTTTGCCACCCATGCTCTGTATGGGAAAATATACACACAGAAAAGCACATACATTTGCCACACAAATATTTTTCCCATTTTTCCAGTGAAAGAAGACAGCATTACTTTGACTTTCCTTCTAATGCTTTCACTCATTCATATTAGGCTATAATTCCACCCTGCATTTTTAAAAGAAGGAACCTCTACAGTTTCACAAAGAACAAACAAAATTTTCTGCTCTTTTTGGTTTTGAAAATTGGCTTCATTGACTGAAGATGTAGGCCACTGTTGGTCAAGAGTCACTTATCCTATTGTAGTTTTTTTCTAAAATGGCTTAACACTTCTGACTGAATGAGAATTTTCATTGAATGATGAATTCTACCAGTGTTGGCTTGAAGGTAGATTTGTAGTTTTGTCTCTGGGATAAAATATTGTGCTGGCTGCCTTAATCTTCTGAGCAGCCCAACTTTATTTAGTGTTACATTCTTTCTGATAATTTTCCAGAATACCTGAGGTTTTAGTAGAAGCAGTACATGTTTAGGAAATGTAAGGAGATTCCAGTTAAGAAGCCAAGATGCTTCCACTGTCTTCTGTTTCATGTGTAGTTTTCAGTTATGTATGATCTATTTAGTATTTAAAAATCACTGGAAAGCTCATGGTTATTATACAAGAGGTCTTGCTTGAATTTAATTTATGGCTTCAAAATCGGCTTCAACAGCTGGAGTAATTATTGACCCAAAGTTGTCAGTCTGCCAAGAGGAACCAATTTGAGAGAATAGATACTTTTCAGAGCGATAAAAAAACCTTTGCCTTTTATGGATTGTCAGCCGAGTCCTTTCAGATGATTAATAGTTTGTTTGTTCGCTTGAACATTTTGACATATTTGCAATAGCACAGTTTTGCCAAATATTTCCTTCTCCACCTCTCATGTTCAAAAAAAGACTGACAGAAAAAGCACAGGGAAAAACTAGTGCACTAGGAAACTAATTACGTTCTCTGCTTGGGGTTTTTTTCTTTTTTTAATTTTAGTTCAGAAACAGTTTAGCCACACTTCAGTCATAGGACTCATCCCACCAAGTTTCTGTAACGGCCAGTGTGTCGCAGCTTTCTAGCAGCACAGTAGCTTCTAGGTCCTTCTGTCTGTGGCCCATGCTGTGTGCATTCATGTAGAGGCACTTCAGATGGGCTATCAGCTGTGTCACCTTTTTAGAGAAGCACCCCTTAATTCCCTTCAGGTGTTTCACAGGTGTTTCCCTGTTGGCTCCCACTACCTCAGGAGCCCCTGACCCATAAGACTTTGACTGTGCTGCAGTGTGCCCAGCTTGCCTCAGGGGAAAAGGTTGAAAGCCCCGACTAGCACCCCATCCCTCTAACCCTAGTGTGTCATCCCACAGCTTGTCACAACAGGCCTGACATTAATTTCCCCCTCCCTCTTCACAGCTAGTTTAAAGCCCTATCGATCAGCCTCACTATCTCTTGAGCAAAGACCCTCTTCCTCCTTTGAGAAACGTGTCTCCCATTTGATGTCAACAAGCCCGGCACCATGCAGGCCATTCCATTATCAAAAACCCAATATTGTGGCAGTGAAACCAGCCACAGAGCACTGTATTAATAGACTGAATCTGTCTGTTCCTTCCAGTGTCACTGCCTGCAACTGGAAGGAGAGAGGAAAATATAACCTGTGCCCTAGATTCCCTCACCAACCATCCCAAGGCCCTGAAGTCTCTTTTGATTGCTCTTGTGCTACAAGTCACTGCTTCCTCTCCACCGATATGGAAGATCAGAATCAAGCTGGGAAGTTTTCTAGTGATGTCCTTAACCCAGGCTCCAGGGAGACAGCAAAGTTCCCTATGCTGAGGATCTATCCAGCATATTGGACTCTTTGATCCCCTCAGAAGGGAGTCACCTACAACTGTAACCCTTCTTTTCTTCCTTGTGGATGTGGTCATGATATGGGCAGTATGCTTTTCTGACTGTGGATACACCTCTGGTGTAGATTGCCCATCATCCATATTCTCATTTGTCTGGCCTTCCTTGACCAGAGCCTCATACCTGTTGTTCAGAGGCACCTGGGGGGTCGAGGTGGTCAAGGATGGAGTTCACTTGCTGCCCCAACCATGAACTTCCCTCCATTCGCTCTTTTCATTTGGGCTTCTGCCTGGCAGGGACAGGATACAGAGGCCTCTTCATCCTGAGTTTTCCCTACGGAAATATAGTATCTAAAAGATGTGGGACACACTTGAGCCTGAATATTAGAGACTGGCTCTCCAAAAATCATCTCACCACTATATGTGTTTTAAAGGGCAGGTAGCTGCCAAATGAATGCATTTAGTGTGTATATTAGCAACAGCGACACTTAACAAACACTGAGGTTGTTCAGTTGTACTAGTTGATGCTGAGAAAGCCTTTAAGATTCTTGAGTGAAAGATGCTGAATAATTACAAAGTATAATTACATGAAATTAAGAAATGCTATTAGTATTACAAAAGCAAAATGCATCATTTTGCTTGCTAATCTTCAGCTCTTCAGGGACAATATGTAATGCAGAATACTGCAGGAAGAGTATAATGCAGAATACAAGCAATGTCTTGATTTTGACCTAGGGCTTGACTGGAATCTTCTTGCACTTAACAGAATATGCATTTTCTTTTGACTACTGTTGACTAATGACTAAAGCAATCTTATTTTCTATGGGAAAAAGTTCTTCCAAGATCTCAGTGTGAGATTCAGTAATGCCTTAAGATGTTCTGTCATTTGATTGTATCAAAAAGGTTCATTGGCAAAGTTCCCGACAGTGAATATGAGTATCTCCATGCATAATGAACACAATTTGGGCTGTTTTTTAGAGCCAGGTATGTAATATTCTTCGTTAGTATTATATCAGTGCACTTTCACTATGAGGTGTGTTAAGGCAGAAGGTTGCTTTAGATATCCAAGAGCTCAGTATCCACCATTCATCATCTGTAACTACCCAAATTTTTATTTCCATTGCAGCCAAGTGCAATATATATCCAAGTATTTCTGCATGTATCTAGTTAGGAAAAAAGTTCATAAAATAGATTCAGTAATAACAACAACATCATGTTTAAATTATAGTGACAAGAATTACTTTGTAACATTTTAGAAACCTATAAGCCACCAGGAGCTTAAAGGTCTATTATGGTTAATGAGGCTGGTAGATGTGATACTATTACAGGAACAAATGAACAGACATATGAATCACAAGAACAGATTGCAGTCTTAATAATTTTTCTAATCTAAACTCAACCGGTATTCCTGTATAGAACATCTATCTGAATGAAACTTAAAATGCTGGCTTAGGTGTTAAATTATAGGACCATAGCTGGACACCTACCAAGTATTCAAGGACAATTAACAGATGAAATCATTCTCAGGGGTTGTTCCAATATGCCTTGAAAAACACTTGGTAAAAGTATTGATGATAGCTGCTTCTGGCTCCATTTTAACAAGTGAAATTATAAAGAAAGGATTAAAATTCATTCCTCCTGCCCCTTTTTGATCATGTGTTTAAAATGTTAATGCTGTGTGGCTGAAACTCCCTTCTCCATAGTATTTCATAAGTAAAATACGAATGCAGTTTAGCATTTCAAATGAAATGTTGTTGCACTCAGCATAGCCCCAGGAAATATCCCATGCATGGTCATATGTAGTTGGCACAGAGAGAGTGAGGGGTCCTCTTGGAGCCAGCACAAGAGCTCTTGATTTTTTTTGAGTGGCATCTTTTTCTGATGAAGAAATATGAAAACTTTTTATCAGTGTAATCTGTCTCCTTTAGTTCAGAGCTGAATACAGCCAGAAATGTACCAAGAATGCACACAATTTAGTATATTGTTACTTCAAATAGTGCTGTTCATGTTGATAAGACTGGACCATATCTACTATCCTGCCTGTCCAAGACTTCTAATGGTTATTCATTGCATCTGGGCATTGTGAATTGTGGGCCTTCTGTAGGACTGTAGAGAGACAACCAGATCTTTCTCTTCCATTTCCCCATATGTCTATTGAATAATTTCAGGTGTTTATGCAATAGATTGTCTCCAAGTGGGAGTTCTGGCACAACAAGGAAGTTGAAAGTAAGATCCTGACTTTACACTTTGTTCAGTCAAGAAGCTAAAAGAGCAGGTGACACATACCCAATTATATTTAAGTTATATGTAGTTCTCTTGTCTGCGATTAAAAATTATATTGTAGAAGCAGAGACAATGCAAAGAAGGGCAAGAAAATGACACTATGAAAGGATTATAGGCTAACACATAAGAGAGGGAGTGATTGAGGAAACAAAATTAATTGTCTCTGCAGAAAGAAGGACTCAGGGGAATATGAACATAGTCTATAAATATTTCCAGTGAGATAATACAAATGAAAGAAAGAGATTATTAACATTATCACAAGATGGCTGCAAAAGAAGCAATGTCCTAAATGTAACACAGCACAAGTCTATAACAGCAAAGATAATAAATAATTAGGAATAGGCAATCTTTATAGGTTTACAAGCCTTTCTGGGTGATATTTTCAATTCACAGTGTATCACAAAACTAGCTTAAGCACGTCATTGCTCCCTACCTTCTCCCGTCAGCTTAAATGCTTTTCACTAAGGAGACCTAGATTTAAAAAAAAAAATCTCTTTCTAGCTACAAAGTAGCCTGTGGCTCCTGCAGAGACTGGAAAGGCAATGACCTGAACCAGGTTGACACAGATACCCTATAGTTAAATTGTCCAAATACTTGTACAAGCAATGTTCTCCTGGTCCTTCAGACCCCTGCTGGGGAAGCACTTTCAGCATGTGGCGGCTTTTCCAGGAAGGAGTCAATTCAGCCCAGAGCTTGGCACCGAGCCACAAGAGTTCCTGTAAATGTATGTCCTCCATCCACAGAGCACCGGCTCTCCAAAGCCTCAACTGGTCACATGACTTTGGCCATCTCCTCATTTCCAGTAATTTTTAGCAATACTTCCCTCCCTTGCTTCCCCATTCCTGCCTCAGTCAGCTCAAATACCTGTAAAATTTTCTTACAAACAAGAGGACAGATATTCCCCTATGGCTTCTTTTACAACATTATATTGGTTTCCATTTCTTCCCAAAAAATTAGTCTCTTCTTGTAACCTTACTTTTAAATGTGTTTCAAGGCAGCCAGTGCTCCCTTTGCATTTAGCCTCCTAAAATTGTTCATTACTTCCTCCTCCAAGACTGACCAGCAAAACCGACTATGAGCAATCAGAATTGGTGTCATGACATTCTGGTTATATAGCAGTACTTCAGCTACCATTAATTGAGCCAGACAGAGCAGATTTAATCCCTTCTTGAAGTCTTTGAAAAAACTCCCACTGACTTCAGTGGGAGTTGCAGTCAACAAGTGGCCTTGACAGTGAGTCCAAGGGCATTTATCCAGTCTTAGCTGAATCAAAATATCATTTCATAAAAAGGAAATAAAAGCTGATTTGGGTACTTTGAGGATAAGAGTGTACATTTGTAGAACAAACATTAAAAATTTAAACACCTACTGTGAGTAAACAATTTTACTATAGCATGAAGGAGGATTTTCCTACTTAATTGCTGATTTTAAAATGTATCTAAAATATTTAATTATTGGAGAAAGCTGCATTGATGCTTTGTGCCTGGTATGAAAGATCTGTTTCAAGAACTAGCAGGCTTAAATTTTTCTAGCATCTATTTAATAGCATAAACAGAGAAGTTCTCACTTCTTACACATCACTAACTCTGGTTGGTATAAGCAATAAAATAGAATTAGAACCATCTTCAATGTTCCATTCTATTAAAGGCTTTCTACCTCTTAGTGATGTTATACCTCCAGACTACAAATACTTTTCCCCTGCTCTGAGATGTCTGTTTCACTACTCATCCTCAGCCCCTCATCAAGCAGCCTGCAAATGCCAAATCATTTCACCTAAGTCAAGCCCTTTTATTCCTGCAGGCTTTGTTGGGTTTAGACAGTAGCATTTGCAACTTATTTTGGTCTCCAGTTGTGCATTCATGTAAGGATATCTAAAGGAGCCAGGATGGCCTCAGCAGTGCAGTAAAAGCAGCACAGTACTCCACATGCACTGCTTACAGGCTTGGTCCTCCTCAGGCCAAGAAAGGAAAAGGTGCAGATCACTCCTGAGGTGGAGACAGCTCTCCTGCCAAAAGCTCATGTTCTGCAAACTTCATGTCTACAAGGGACAGGGAGCTGTTCTGAGGACCACAGCCTTGGACATCAGTGCCTTATCTCACTTTGGATACCCAGGCTTTGGTTGTTGGTCTGAGTGCAGAGTGCCAGGATGCTTATGTTCCCCTGATGCTCAGTGAGACTTGAGAGTTCATTTTTGGAAATGAGCCCTTACATACTTTGGAAACTTCACTCTGTCAATACAAAGCTCTTATTTCAAGCCCGAAAGGAAAAGAATATATGGAGGCTTCAAATGTCATCTTACAGTGTAAAGATATTTCCATAGTATCAAGAAAAGCAGGATTGTGTGTGCTTATGCCTTGGGCACACTGCATGCATACCATAATGTGTGTTTTCATTGTTAATTGCTACCATAATTTGAAATATTTTTTCCTTAAGACAACAACATAATTGCAGGAATCTGGGAACTGAAGAAGAAATCTGTCACTGCATCAGGCAAGCTGGTGGTGCAGTACTTTCAGTAGGAACTCTGTGTCAGTGAAGTTATTCACTGCTACTCTTACTATCAGTCTATTTATAACCACTTTTGAGTGCTAGAACATCTACACAGTTTCCCTTCAGGGACTCAGATTTTTTCTTCATAATAAGAGAAATAAATAGTACAGAAAGGAAAGATTAAACTGTTTAATGAGAGCGAGTATGAGCTTGAACTCCTGCTTTTTTCATATTCTGGTCCCTAGATTTCTGTTGCTTCATTTCTGTTAAATATATCTACTGTGCTGTTGGGAATGAGAGTGCGTACAGATTTTAGTTCTTTTAAATAAAGCCTTTTAAAGAGTACTCTACATCCTCATCACATACACAATAATAGTAATGTCTTGACTAGTAATTCTGCTGAGTGAGGAAAGGCTGCCAAAACAGCAGCATAATTTAAAAACATGTTTAAAAAATGTCTCCTGGTTCCCAAGATATTCGTTCCTTTTTGTCTTTTTCACCTGCATAAATGAATTTATGTTAAATCTGTAGGAAGCATAGTGTGTATGAAAAAGCAAGTATCAATAGTAACACTGATTTACTTGATAGCTAATGTATTAAATATATTATTTAATAATAATATCTTGTCCTGATGTAATGCTTATAATCCTGAAAGATACTAGAGTATTTTGCTAGCTTGATGTATAAGAAATATATGTTGATGAAGTATGACAAAGAGGTGATTGGCACTGGTTTGAAATGGTCATAATACAAACATGTACCATTTCCTTTGACTGTCATTTCACTACAGCTGTTAGAAAAAGACTGTTTCAGGAACATTTCAGATAATTTTAACTAATCATATGAGCATTTTTCTAACCTTTTCTGTAAAGCTGGATGTTTCAGGAATTTTGACTTAAACAGCACAGGACTCAGCATGTGTCACAACAGCCTCTCTCAAACTCCTTTTTCAGCTGTACCTGTGTCATGACATTACATTTGTTGTTTCTGCCCATTCCAGAGTTCAGAAGCAAGTGTTAGCAAGTGTAGTTCTCCCCTTTCAAAAAGGATAAAAATCCTGCTTTCTGGCCCACCAAGGCAGCGAGACAATGGGCTTCAAAGTCATGTCATTTTTATGCTTAGGAAACCCACTGCTTGCCCTGGGCACCACCTGGATGGCTTGGGTAATTGTTCTGTTCTGAGGGACAAGGAAAGACACATTTTCTGTCAGAGAGATTTTAAAAGAGATGGTGGGTTCTTGAAGCTGCTCAGGGGGACTGGAATAGTTAATTCATTGGCATACTAATGTATTCTGGAAAGACAGAACTAAGTAAATGGAGAGATTACTTTGCCCAGCAATCATTCATGAGGTACATGCAGTAACTGTTTTACAGTGCCCAGCAGCTTAGGGCAAGAAATTAAAAGGATCCTACATCCAGCTGAAAGAATAAGGAGGCAATTTAAGATTTTGATGCAGAGATGTGTTTAATCAGCATCTGTGATAACGCTGGTGTGCATCTTTTGATGCATCTGCTGAGGATTTAGTTATGTGAAAAGTAACTTGTCCCTTGTTGAACACGTGGGGTTATGAGCCCCACATGATGAAGGATGAGATGATTAAGGTGACCATTAATCCTTGTGGTCTGATAGCTTCCCTTGCTCAGAAAGGGTTCAGTATTTTCAGCAGTACACCAGACCCCTATCACTATGCGGCCCTGACATGGTGATTCTTGAAAATTTCTTGCTGGAATAATATGCATAGCCACATGAAATCCACAGTGGATGCAGTTTTGGCAGTTTTCATAGGGTGGACACAGCCATGGTCTTTGAAGATCAAATTTAAGATTCACCAGTTCCATTTATCAAAGGATGCTAGTCACAGACTACCAGAACCACACAGGTAGCAGCAGTCTCTACTGCACTTACTTATCCAGCTGAATCCTGCTTAAAATCAGTATTATGCAGCAGCTTTAATATTACCTGAACACAAATGGGCTGTGAAATTATTTGCCAGTACTGCTTTGTGTGTGGCAGTAATGCCCATTAAGTGCAGTGTTTTGAAAATTTGCATACATTTCATTGATAACAATGTGCTTTTTAGACAGTAAATTTCTGCTGTAGCTAATTATTACCCCTCAGAGGTGGTTAATAAAGGTAATCAGAGGAGCTTTTCCAGCATGGTAACATCCCAGGAATGTGATAGCTGCTCAGAAACTGACCACCTGCTGCGTACATCCGCTTAATTAAGTATTCCTCAAGTGTTTAGTATTTAACGACTTTTGATATTTAAATTCTATTTGATTCATCTTCTAATGCTTATCACTCATTAAAAGAAAACAAAAACAAAAGCAAAACAAACCACACCCAAAACCAAAAATGCAGCCCCTTAAAAAGACTATGCTAGGTGGAGAAAAACACTCAGCCTTGATTCAAACGGACATTATGGGTTAGGATTTTCCAAGTGGGAGACTTTGAAATAGCCATGAACAAAAAAATGTCCGACAGCAAAATTCTAGGGGCATAAATAACATAGTGTGAATTAATGAAGGAAAGCACCTTTTCCAAGTCCAATGCCAAGGTCTGCAAAGCTGTTAAAACCATGTACACTTCATGATCAGTATATGAAGCCTGTTTCCATAGGCATGTTTACACATAGTTTCCTATTGAAGGCTCCCAGTTGTGCCATTCTGTAGCTGTAAGCTTTATTTATTTGCAGTTCTGCTAATCCCTGGTCCCAGGGATGCCTGAAGTGTGTAGAAACACTTTGTCTCTGTAGATAATTCCTTGTAAATCTCTCCTTGTTGAAGGATTTAGTTCACTGATTGTCAGCTATGAGATATTTCATAAAACAATTCACAGAAGAATATAGCCTTCTCCTTCTGCCTTTTACTGGCTAAGGTGTTA